>NC_056432.1:5246851-5265617 GCF_018296145.1 Oncorhynchus tshawytscha
TCCCTCTCTCCCGTTCGCTCGCCCTCCTCCCTCTCCTCATTCCCCTCTCTCCCGTTCGCTCGCCCTCCTCCCTCTCCTCATTCCCTCTCTCCCGTTCGCTCGCCCTCCTCCCTCTCCTCATTCCCTCTCTCCCGTTCGCTCGCCCTCCTCCCTCTCCTCATTCCCTCTCTCCCGTTCGCTCGCCCTCCTCCCTCTCCTCATTCCCTCTCTCCCGTTCGCTCGCCCTCCTCCCTCTCCTCATTCCCTCTCTCCCGTTCGCTCGCCCTCCTCCCTCTCCTCATTCCTCTCTCCCGTTCGCTCGCCCTCCTCCCTCTCCTCATTCCCTCTCTCCCGTTCGCTCGCCCTCCTCCCTCTCCTCATTCCCTCTCTCCCGTTCGCTCGCCCTCCTCATTCCCTCTCTCCCGTTCGCTCGCCCTCCTCCCTCTCCTCATTCCCTCTCTCCCGTTCGCTCGCCCTCCTCCCTCTCCTCATTCCCCTCTCTCCCGTTCGCTCGCCCTCCTCCCTCTCCTCATTCCCCTCTCTCCCGTTCGCTCGCCCTCCTCCCTCTCCTCATTCCCCTCTCTCCCGTTCGCTCGCCCTCCTCCCTCTCCTCATTCCCTCTCTCCCGTTCGCTCGCCCTCCTCCCTCTCCTCATTCCCTCTCTCCCGTTCGCTCGCCCTCCTCCCTCTCCTCATTCCCTCTCTCCCGTTCGCTCGCCCTCCTCCCTCTCCTCATTCCCCTCTCTCCCGTTCGCTCGCCCTCCTCCCTCTCCTCATTCCCCTCTCTCCCGTTCGCTCGCCCTCCTCCCCCCAGCTGGTCAGGTAGTGAAGCAGATGAATCAGCGTCTCCATATAGGGTTTACGGAACCGGAGGTGTTGACCATCTTCACTGATACCTGTGAGGCTGTGGCCAGGCTGCATCAGTGTAGAACCCCTGTCATACACAGGGACCTGAAGGTAAGGGATTTACCCATCTCTCCCTCTCCCTTCTGTCCTCATCCTTCACCCCTTTCCTACTGTCATCCCTCTTCCTCCTGTCCTCATCCTTCACCCCTTTCCTACTGTCATCCCTCTTCCTCCTTCACCTATTTCCTACTCTCATCCCTCTTCCCCCTTCAGCCATTTCCTACTCTTATCCCTCTTCTTCCTTCACCCTTTCCTACTGTCATCCCTCTTCCTCCTTCACCTATTTCCTACTCTCATCCCTCTTCCCCCTTCAGCCCTTCAGCACAGCCTGTCTTCTCTTGAGAGCCATGTCTGCCTACGGCGGCCTTTCTCAATAGCAAGGCTATGCTCACTGAGTCTGTACATAGTCAAAGCTTTCCTTAAGTTTGGGTCAGTCACAGTGGTCAGGTATTCTGCCACTGTGTACTCTCTGTGTAGGGCCAAATAGCATTCTAGTTTGCTCTGTTTTTTTGTTAATTATTTCCAATGTGTCAAGTAATTATCTTTTTGTTTTCTCATGATTTGGTTGGGTCTAATTGTGCTGCTGTCCTAGGGCTCTGTAGTGTGTGTTTGTGTTTGTGAACAGAGCCCCAGGACCAGCTTGCTTAGGGACTCTTCTCCAGGTTCATCTCTCTGTAGGTGATGGCTTTGTTATGGAAGGTTTGGGAATCACTCCCTATTAGGTGGTTGTAGAATTTAACGTCTATTTTCTGGATTTTGATAATTAGCGGGTATCGGCCTAATTCTGCTCTGCATGCATTATTTGGTGTTTTACGTTGTACACTGAGGATATTTGTGCATAATTCTACATGCAGAGTCTCAATTTGGTGTTGATCCCATTTTGTGAATTCTTGGTTGGTGAGCGGACCCCAGACTTCTCTCACGTCCCTTCAGTCTTGGCATATCTCTGCTGTGAGCGAAAAAAATAGTGTCAACATAACAAGGACTGTCCACTGCTTGTGAATAAGCTAGTTCTCTATTGGCCAGTCTGTCCACTACGGGTGAATAAACTAGTTCTCTATTGGTCAGTCTGTCCACTACGGGTGAATAAACTAGTTCTCTATTGGTCAGTCTGTCCACTACGGGTGAATAAACTAGTTCTCTATTGGTCAGTCTGTCCACTACTGGTGAATAAACTAGTTCTCTATTGGCCAGTCTGTCCACTACTGGTGAATAAACTAGTTCTCTATTGGTCAGTCTGTCCACTACGGGTGAATAAACTAGTTCTCTATTGGTCAGTCTGTCCACTACTGGTGAATAAACTAGTTCTCTATTGGTCAGTCTGTCCACTACTGGTGAATAAACTAGTTCTCTATTGGTCAGTCTGTCCACTACTGGTGAATAAACTAGTTCTCTATTGGTCAGTCTGTCCACTACTGGTGAATAAACTAGTTCTCTATTGGTCAGTCTGTCCACTACTGGTGAATAAGCTAGTTCTCTATTGGTCAGTCTGTCCACTACTGGTGAATAAACTAGTTCTCTATTGGTCAGTCTGTCCACGACTGGTGAATAAACTAGTTCTCTATTGGCCAGTCTGTCCACTACTGGTGAATAAACTAGTTCTCTATTGGTCAGTCTGTCCACTACTGGTGAATAAACTGCCGCTTTACTGGCCAGCCTCTGGGGAAATGCAGCTACTTCACCAGGACAATGTTATATCCTAGAGCTTAAAGCTTCTGTCATGCTGACAATAATATTTATATCTCCCCTCTCTCTTCCCTCTCTCTTCCCTCTCTCTTCTCTCTCCTCTGTCTCTCTCCTCTGCCTCCCCTCTCTCTCTCTCCTCTGCCTCCCCTCTCTCTCTCCTCTGCCTCCCCTCTCTCTTCTCTCTCCTCTGTCTCCTCCTCTGTCTCTCTCCTCTGTCTCTCTCCCTCTGCCTCCCCCTCTCTCTTCTCTCTCCTCTGTCTCCTCCTCTGTCTCTCTCCTCTGTCTCTCTCCTCTGTCTCCTCCTCTGTCTCCTCCTCTGTCTCTCTTCCCTCTCTCTTCCCTCTCTCTTCCCTCTCTCTCCTCTGTCTCCTCCTCTGTCTCCTCCTCTGTCTCCTCCTCTGTCTCTCTCCTCTGTCTCTCTCCTCTGCCTCCCCTCTCTCTCTCTCCTCTGCCTCCCCTCTCTCTCTCCTCTGCCTCCCTCTCTCTCTCCTCTGCCTCCCCTCTCTCTCTCCTCTGCCTCCCCCTCTCTCTCTCCTCTGCCTCCCTCTCTCTCTCTCCTCTGCCTCCCCTCTCTCTCTCTCCTCTGCCTCCCCTCTCTCTCTCTCCTCTGCCTCCCCTCTCTCTCTCTCCTCTGCCTCCCCTCTCTCTCTCCTCTGCCTCCCTCTCTCTCTCCTCTGCCTCCCCTCTCTCTCTCTCCTCTGCCTCCCCTCTCTCTCTCTCCTCTGCCTCCCTCTCTCTCTCTCCTCTGCCTCCCCCTCTCTCTCTCCTCTGCCTCCCCTCTCTCTCTCTCCTCTGCCTCCCCTCTCTCTCTCTCCTCTGCCTCCCTCTCTCTCTCTCCTCTGCCTCCCCTGCCTCTCTCTCTCCTCTGCCTCCCCCTCTCTCCTCTGCCTCCCCCTCTCTCTCTCTCCTCTGCCTCCTCCTCTCTCTCTCCTCTGCCTCCCCTCTCTCTCTCTCCTCTGCCTCCCTCTCTCTCTCTCCTCTGCCTCCCCTCTCTCTCTCTCCTCTGCCTCCCTCCTCTCTCTCTCCTCTGCCTCCCCTCTCTCTCTCTCCTCTGCCTCCCCTCTCTCTCTCTCCTCTGCCTCCCCTCTCTCTCTCTCCTCTGCCTCCCTCTCTCTCTCTCCTCTGCCTCCCCTCTCTCTCTCCTCTGCCTCCCCTCTCTCTCTCTCCTCTGCCTCCCTCTCTCTCTCTCCTCTGCCTCCCCTCTCTCTCTCCTCTGCCTCCCCTCTCTCTCTCCTCTGTCTCCTCCTCTGTCTCCTCCTCTCTCTCCTCTCTCTCCTCCAGGTAGAGAACATCCTCCTGAGTGATAATGGGAGTTATGTTCTGTGTGATTTTGGAAGTGCTTCTCTCAAAGTGCTGCTTCCACATAAAGACGGAGTGACCGCCGTGGAGGACGAAATCAGGAAGTGAGTGTGGGGGGGTGAGGTGACGTGTGGGTGAGGTGACGTGTGTGTGTGTGTGTGTGGGGTGGGGGGAGGTGACATGAGTGGAGTGGGGTGGTGGGGGGTGTGAGGTGACATAAGTTAGGTGGTGGGGTGGGGGGTGAGGAGACGTGGAGTGGGGGAGTTGAGGTAGGTGGGGTGGGGGTGAGGTGACTGTGTGTGTGTGTGGTGGGGGGAGGTGACATGAGTGGAGTGGGGTGGTGGGGGTGTGAGGTGACATAAGTTAGGTGGTGGGGTGGGGGGGTGAGGAGACGTGAGTGGGGTGGGGAGTTGAGGTAGGTGGGGTGGGGGGTGAGGTGACTGTGTGTGTGTGTGTGGTGGGGGGGGAGGTGACATGAGTGGAGTGGTGAGGTGGGGTGGGGGTGAGGAGACGTGGAGTGGGGGGTGGGGTGGGGGGTGAGGAGACGTGAGTGGGGGGTGGGGGGTGAGGTGACTGTGTGTGTGTGTGTGGGGTGGGGGGCGAGGTGACATGAGTGGAGTGGTGAGGTGGGGTGGGGGTGAGGAGACGTGAGTGGTGAGGTGGGGTGGGGGGTGAGGAGACGTGAGTGGGGGGTGGGGTGGGGGGTGAGGAGACGTGAGTGGGGGGGGTGTGGGGGTGAGGTGACTGTGTGTGTGTGTGTGTGAACCCAGGTGATTCCATGTGTAGCTACACCCCAATTCACATCATGTGATCTGTCCCACAGATCCCCTCTGCTTTAGTTCCAGTTAGGACTGGACAAAACATTAAGAACACCTTCCTGCCTGGGGGGGGCTGTGAGCACGTGAAGAGCTGAGTGAAAGATGAGTTGTTGTTGTTTAGAAGCGTGGTACACAGCCATACACGTTGGTCTAATTTACTGGAAAGGAAAGTCTACTGAAGTGAGGCTTTGTCCTCGTGTTTCTTGGTCTGTTTGTTGTTTTGTTCACAAGCCAGGTTGATTTTCTTCAATGTTTGAATTTTCAACCGCTAGTGAAGAGAAGATGACACTGCCGCTATTCAGACTCTCAATCGCACAGGGCACGGTGTTACCTGGGTAACCTCCCGCCCTTAAAGGGGCAGGTGACAATGTGTGTTGTTTCTGTTTAAAAATATTCTCACAATACACACAATATAAAAACCACATTTACTTCTTGCTAGTAATACATTTGTTTTAGAAAACATACTCATTCATTTTGTTGGTGTAATTTTAGTGGCAACAAAATATTTTGTCTGGTAATAAAATAATTTCTGAGTGGCTGGTAGATTTTATATACCTACCTGCCACAGTGGCTGATGGACAAACAAGTTAATCTCTTGTCTTTTTATAAACTGGATGGGTCGAGCTCTGAATGCTGATTGGCTGACAGCCGTGGTATATCAGACTGTATACCACGGGTATGACACAACGTGTGTTTTTACTGCTCTGTTTACATTGGTAACCAGTTTATAACAGCATTAAGGCACCTCTGGGGTGGGGGGGGGTTGTGATATATGGCCGCAATATACCACGGCTACGGGCTGTGTCCGGGCACTCTGCGATGCGTCGTGTCTAAGAACAGGTATGTTGGTCATATACAACAAACCCCCTCAGAGGTGCCTAGTTATACTCCGTGGAGGACACCACTGCTCTGTTCCATCAATCCACTTGGCCGGTCACTCTTACATGGGGACTAATTCTCAGCAGTAGTGCACTACGTAGGGTGCCATCCTTCTCAGCAGTAGTGCACTACGTAGGGTGCCATCCTTCTCAGCAGTAGTGCACTACGTAGGGTGCCATCCTTCTCAGCAGTAGTGCACTACGTAGGGTGCCATCCTTCTCAGCAGTAGTACCACTCTTACATACATACCATAACTCTATAAATAACCTTTGACCCTGACCACTTCCTGTGTGTAGGTACACGACCCTGTCTTATCGAGCTCCAGAGATGATCAACGTGTACGCAGGGAAGGCCATTACCACCAAGGCTGATATATGGGTGAGTTTAGAGCTGTGGGGGTGTACGGAAACCTGGGGGGGTGTACGGAAACCTGGGGGTGTACGGAAACCTGGTGGGGTGTACGGAAACCTGGTGGGGTGTACGGAAACCTGGGGGTGTGTACGGAAACCTGGGGGGTGTACGGAAACCTGGGGGTGTACGGAAACCTGGGGGGTGTGTACGGAAACCTGGGGGTGTGGGTGTACGGAAACCTGGGGGGGTGTGTGTGTACGGAAACCTAGTGTCTGGACTAGCCAGTCAGTAACAGAAGAGCTTAGTTTGTGTAGTTTGGTCCAGGCAGTTAGGCCTGTCGCCGTGCGAGCGCACGTGGCTGCTTTTTGAACAAACAGTTTTTCTGCCAATCACATGGAAGAGTTTTATCCCTCATGTCCCTCATCATTAATTTCTCCTTTAACTTTTCAACCAGAGACATTTAGACTCCTGTATTTTAACTCATATTCCATGTTAGCACTTCTACAAGGAGAAGATTAGAAATATACTGTTTTTAAGACTTAGTTTGTCAAAATGGTCACCTTGGTTGTTGTACACGCTGTGTTTTCTGTGTTTCAGGCCCTTGGTTGCTTGTTGTACAAGCTGTGTTTCTTCTCGCTACCGTTCGGGGAGAGTCAAGTCGCCATATGTGAGGGAACCTTTGTCGTTCCCGACAATTCCAAATTCTCCTTCAAGCTGCACTGCTTAATCAGTAAGTCCATCTGCCTTGTTCCTCAGCGACACACCAACCACAAAGCTGTCAATCAGTATAATAATTCAACCGCATTGACCATTGTCACGTGAATGTTTCTGATGTGTATACGGGTAACTGTCCGATTTCATTTGCCCAATCAGACTGTCGTTCATTCTTCACACACCCACTGTTAGTCCTTCTGTACAAATATTAGTCAATAGCTCCACCTAGTGGCGAACTGTGTTTTACCTTTGGGGATGTTGGATCGTACAGAGGTAGTGATCTATTTCAAACCTTTTACTGTTCACTCTTTAACCAATGTGAAAATGTACATGCCTTCTCCCACCTCTCCTCCAGGCTATAATAAACTATATGTCCCCTCTCCTCCAGGCTATATTAAACTATATGTCCCCTCTCCTCCAGGCTATATTAAACTATATGTCCCCTCTACTCCAGGCTATAATAAACTATATGTCCCCTCTCCTCCAGGCTATATTAAACTATATGTCCCCTCTACTCCAGGCTATAATAAACTATATGTCCCCCTACTCCCACCTCTCCTCCAGGCTATATTAAACTATATGTCACCTCTCCTCCAGGCTATAATAAACTATATGTCCCACCTCTCCTCCAGGCTATATTAAACTATATGTCCCCTCTCCTCCAGGCATTAAACTATATGTCCTCTCCTCCAGGCTATATTAAACTATATGTCCCCTCTCCTCCAGGCTATATTAAACTATATGTCCCCTCTCCTCCAGGCAGGCTATAGTAAACTATATGTCCCCTCTACTCCAGGCTATAATAAACTATATGTCACCTCTCCTCCAGGCTATAATAAACTATATGTCCCCTCTACTCCCACCTCTCCTCCAGGCTATAATAAACTATATGTCCCCTCTCCTCCAGGCTATATTAAACTATATGTCCCCTCTCCTCCAGGCTATAGTAAACTATATGTCCCCTCTACTCCAGGCTATAATAAACTATATGTCTCCTCTCCTCCAGGCTATATTAAACTATATGTCCCCTCTCCTCCAGGCTATATTAAACTATATGTCCCCTCTCCTCCAGGCTATAGTAAACTATATGTCTCCTCTACTCCCACCTCTCCTCCAGGCTATATTAAACTATATGTCCCCTCTCCTCCAGGCTATAGTAAACTATATGTCTCCTCTACTCCCACCTCTCCTCCAGGCTATATTAAACTATATGTCCCCCTCCTCCCACCTCTCCTCCAGGCTATATTAAACTATATGTCCCCTCTCCTCCCCCTCTCCTCCAGGCTATATTAAACTATATGTCCCCTCTCCTCCAGGCTATAATAAACTATATGTCTCCTCTCCTCCCAGGCTATATTAAACTATATGTCCCCTCTACTCCCACCTCTTCTCCAGGCTATATTAAACTATATGTCCCCTCTACTCCCACCTCTTCTCCAGGCTATATTAAACTATATGTCCCCTCTTCTCCAGGCTATAGTAAACTATATGTCCCCTCTACTCCCACCTCTTCTCCAGGCTATATTAAACTATATGTCCCCTCTTCTCCAGGCTATATTAAACTATATGTCCCCTCTACTCCCACCTCTTCTCCAGGCTATATTAAACTATATGTCCCTCTTCTCCAGGCTATAGTAAACTATATGTCCCCTCTACTCCCACCTCTTCTCCAGGCTATATTAAACTATATGTCCCCTCTACTCCCACCTCTTCTCCAGGCTATATTAAACTATATGTCCCCTCTCCTCCAGGCTATAATAAACTATATGTCTCCTCTACTCCCAGGCTATAATAAACTATATGTCCCCTCTCCTCCAGGCTATAATAAACTATATGTCTCCTCTACTCCCGGCTATATTAAACTATATGTCCCTCTCCCACCTCTCCTCCAGGCTATATTAAACTATATGTCCCTCTACTCCCACCTCTTCTCCAGGCTATATTAAACTATATGTCCCCTCTACTCCCACCTCTTCTCCAGGCTATATTAAACTATATGTCCCCTCTCCCCCACCTCTTCTCCAGGCTATATTAAACTATATGTCCCCTCTACTCCAGGCTATATTAAACTATATGTCCCCTCTTCTCCAGGCTATATTAAACTATATGTCCCCTCTCCTCCAGGCTATAATAAACTATATGTCCCCTCTCCTCCAGGCTATAATAAACTATATGTCCCTCTACTCCAGGCTATATTAAACTATATGTCCCCTCTACTCCAGGCTATATTAAACTATATGTCCCCTCTCCTCCAGGATATATTAAACTATATGTCCCCTCTACTCCAGGCTATAATAAACTATATGTCCCCTCTCCTCCAGGCTATAATAAACTATATGTCCCCTCTACTCCAGGCTATATTAAACTATATGTCCCCTCTACTCCAGGCTATATTAAACTATATGTCCCCTCTACTCCCACCTCTTCTCCAGGCTATAGTAAACTATATGTCCCCTCTACTCCAGGCTATATTAAACTATATGTCCCCTCTTCTCCAGGCTATATTAAACTATATGTCCCCTCTACTCCAGGCTATATTAAACTATATGTCCCTCTCCTCCAGGCTATAATAAACTATATGTCCCTCTCCTCCCACCTCTACTCCAGGCTATAGTAAACTATATGTCCCCCTACTCCCACCTCTTCTCCAGGCTATATTAAACTATATGTCCCCTCTACTCCAGGCTATATTAAACTATATGTCCCCTCTACTCCAGGCTATATTAAACTATATGTCCCCTCTAAACTCCCACCTCTCCTCCAGGCTATATTAAACTATATGTCCCCTCTTCTCCAGGCTATAGTAAACTATATGTCTCCTCTTCTCCAGGCTATAGTAAACTATATGTCTCCTCTCTCCAGGCTATATTAAACTATATGTCCCCTCTTCTCCAGGCTATAATAAACTATATGTCTCCTCTTCTCCAGGCTATATTAAACTATATGTCCCCTCTACTCCAGGCTATAGTAAACTATATGTCCCCTCTACTCCAGGCTATATTAAACTATATGTCCCCTCTCCTCCAGGCTATAGTAAACTATATGTCTCCTCTTCTCCAGGCTATAATAAACTATATGTCCCCTCTACTCCAGGCTATATTAAACTATATGTCCCCTCTTCTCCAGGCTATAGTAAACTATATACTCCCCCTCTCCTCCAGGCTATATTAAACTATATGTCCCCTCTCCTCCAGGCTATATTAAACTATATGTCCCTCTACTCCAGGCTATATTAAACTATATGTCCCTCTACTCCAGGCTATAGTAAACTATATGTCCCCTCTACTCCAGGCTATAGTAAACTATATGTCCCCTCTACTCCCACCTCTTCTCCAGGCTATATTAAACTATATGTCCCCTCTACTCCAGGCTATATTAAACTATATGTCCCCTCTACTCCAGGCTATAATAAACTATATGTCCCCTCTGTCCCACCTCTTCTCCAGGCTATATTAAACTATATGTCCCCCTCTCCCACCTCTTCTCCAGGCTATATTAAACTATATGTCCCCTCTTCTCCAGGCTATATTAAACTATATGTCCCCTCTTCTCCAGGCTATATTAAACTATATGTCCCCTCTACTCCAGGCTATATTAAACTATATGTCCCCTCTACTCCAGGCTATATTAAACTATATGTCCCCTCTCCTCCAGGCTATAGTAAACTATATGTCCCCTCTACTCCCACCTCTCCTCCAGGCTATATTAAACTATATGTCCCCTACTCCCACCTCTCCTCCAGGCTATATTAAACTATATGTCCCCTCTCCTCCAGGCTATATTAAACTATATGTCCCCTCTACTCCAGGCTATATTAAACTATATGTCCCCTCTACTCCAGGCTATATTAAACTATATGTCCCCTCTACTCCCACCTCTCCTCCAGGCTATATTAAACTATATGTCCCCTCTCCTCCAGGCTATATTAAACTATATGTCCCCTCTACTCCAGGCTATAATAAACTATATGTCCCCTCTACTCCCACCTCTCCTCCAGGCTATATTAAACTATATGTCCCCTCTACTCCAGGCTATATTAAACTATATGTCCCCCTACTCCCACCTCTCCTCCAGGCTATATTAAACTATATGTCCCCTCTACTCCAGGCTATATTAAACTATATGTCCCCTCTACTCCAGGCTATATTAAACTATATGTCCCCTCTACTCCAGGCTATATTAAACTATATGTCCCCTCTACTCCAGGCTATATTAAACTATATGTCCCCTCTACTCCAGGCTATAATAAACTATATGTCCCCCCTCTCTCCTCCAGGCTATATTAAACTATATGTCCCCTATATGTCTACTCCAGGCTATAATAAACTATATGTCCCCTCCACTCCAGGCTATATTAAACTATATGTCCCTCTACTCCCACCTCTACTCCAGGCTATATTAAACTATATGTCCCCTACTCCCACCTCTCCTCCAGGCTATATTAAACTATATGTCTCCAGGCTCCCACCTCTTCTCCAGGCTATATTAAACTATATGTCCCCTCTCCTCCAGGCTATATTAAACTATATGTCCCCTCTCCTCCAGGCTATATTAAACTATATGTCCCCTCTCCTCCAGGCTATATTAAACTATCCAGTCTACTCCAGGCTATATTAAACTATATGTCCCTCTACTCCAGGCTATATTAAACTATATGTCCCCTCTACTCCAGGCTATATTAAACTATATGTCCCCTCTACTCCAGGCTATATTAAACTATATGTCCCCTCTCTCCCACCTCTCCTCCAGGCTATATTAAACTATATGTCCCCTCTCCCACCTCTCCTCCAGGCTATATTAAACTATATGTCCCCTCTCCTCCAGGCTATATTAAACTATATGTCCCTCTACTCCCACCTCTCCTCCAGGCTATATTAAACTATATGTCCTCTACTCCAGGCTATATTAAACTATATGTCCCCTACTCCAGGCTATATTAAACTATATGTCCCCTCTACTCCAGGCTATATTAAACTATATGTCCCCTCTACTCCCACCTCTCCTCCAGGCTATATTAAACTATATGTCCCCTCTACTCCCACCTCTCCTCCAGGCTATATTAAACTATATGTCCCCTCTACTCCCACCTCTACTCCAGGCTATATTAAACTATATGTCCCCTCTACTCCAGGCTATATTAAACTATATGTCCCCTCTACTCCAGGCTATATTAAACTATATGTCCCTCTACTCCCACCTCTCCTCCAGGCTATATTAAACTATATGTCCCCCTCTCCCACCTCTCCTCCAGGCTATATTAAACTATATGTCCCCCTCCCACCTCTACTCCAGGCTATATTAAACTATATGTCCCCTCTACTCCAGGCTATATTAAACTATATGTCCCCTCTACTCCAGGCTATATTAAACTATATGTCCCCTCTACTCCCACCTCTCCTCCAGGCTATAGTAAACTATATGTCCCCTCTACTCCAGGCTATATTAAACTATATGTCCCCTCTACTCCAGGCTATATTAAACTATATGTCCCCTCTCCTCCAGGCTATATTAAACTATATGTCCCCTCTACTCCAGGCTATATTAAACTATATGTCCCCCTCTCCTCCAGGCTATATTAAACTATATGTCCCCTCTACTCCAGGCTATATTAAACTATATGTCCCCTCTCCTCCAGGCTATATTAAACTATATGTCCCCTCTACTCCAGGCTATATTAAACTATATGTCCCCTCTACTCCCACCTCTCCTCCAGGCTATATTAAACTATATGTCCCCTCTCCTCCAGGCTATAGTAAACTATATGTCCCCTCTACTCCCACCTCTCCTCCAGGCTATATTAAACTATATGTCCCCTCTACTCCAGGCTATATTAAACTATATGTCCCCTCTTCTCCAGGCTATAGTAAACTATATGTCCCCTTCTCCAGGCTATAGTAAACTATATGTCCCCTCTTCTCCAGGCTATAGTAAACTATATGTCCCCTCTTCTCCAGGCTATAGTAAACTATATGTCCCCTCTACTCCAGGCTATATTAAACTATATGTCCCCTCTTCTCCAGGCTATATTAAACTATATGTCCCCTCTACTCCAGGCTATAGTAAACTATATGTCCCCTCTACTCCAGGCTATAGTAAACTATATGTCCTCCCACCTCCTCTACTCCAGGCTATAGTAAACTATATGTCCCCTCTACTCCAGGCTATATTAAACTATATGTCCCCTCTACTCCAGGCTATATTAAACTATATGTCCCCTCTACTCCCACCTCTCCTCCAGGCTATATTAAACTATATGTCCCCTCCTCCCACCTCTCCTCCAGGCTATATTAAACTATATGTCCCCTCTACTCCCACCTCTCCTCCAGGCTATATTAAACTATATGTCCCCTCTCCTCCAGGCTATATTAAACTATATGTCCCTCCTCCAGGCTATATTAAACTATATGTCCCCTCTACTCCAGGCTATATTAAACTATATGTCCCCTCTACTCCAGGCTATATTAAACTATATGTCCCCTCTCCTCCAGGCTATATTAAACTATATGTCCCTCTACTCCCACCTCTCCTCCAGGCTATATTAAACTATATGTCCCTCTACTCCCACCTCTCCTCCAGGCTATATTAAACTATATGTCCCCTCTACTCCAGGCTATATTAAACTATATGTCCCCTCTACTCCCACCTCTCCTCCAGGCTATATTAAACTATATGTCCCCTCTCCTCCAGGCTATATTAAACTATATGTCCCTCTCCTCCAGGCTATATTAAACTATATGTCCCTCTACTCCAGGCTATATTAAACTATATGTCCCCTCTCCTCCAGGCTATATTAAACTATATGTCCCCTCTCCTCCAGGCTATAATAAACTATATGTCACCTCTACTCCCACCTCTCCTCCAGGCTATATTAAACTATATGTCCCCTCTCCTCCAGGCTATAATAAACTATATGTCACCTCTCCTCCAGGCTATAATAAACTATATGTCCCCTCTACTCCAGGCTATATTAAACTATATGTCCCCTCTACTCCAGGCTATATTAAACTATATGTCCCCTCTCCTCCAGGCTATATTAAACTATATGTCCCTCTACTCCCACCTCTCCTCCAGGCTATATTAAACTATATGTCCCCTCTACTCCCACCTCTCCTCCAGGCTATATTAAACTATATGTCCCCTCTACTCCCACCTCTCCTCCAGGCTATATTAAACTATATGTCCCCTCTACTCCCACCTCTCCTCCAGGCTATATTAAACTATATGTCCCCTCTACTCCAGGCTATAGTAAACTATATGTCCCCTCTACTCCCACCTCTTCTCCAGGCTATATTAAACTATATGTCCCCTCTACTCCAGGCTATATTAAACTATATGTCCCCTCTACTCCAGGCTATAATAAACTATATGTCCCCTCTACTCCAGGCTATAATAAACTATATGTCCCCTCTACTCCAGGCTATAATAAACTATATGTCCCCTCTACTCCAGGCTATAATAAACTATATGTCCCCTCTACTCCAGGCTATAATAAACTATATGTCCCCTCTTCTCCAGGCTATAATAAACTATATGTCCCCTCTACTCCAGGCTATAATAAACTATATGTCTCCTCTTCTCCAGGCTATAATAAACTATATGTCCCCTCTACTCCAGGCTATAATAAACTATATGTCCCCTCTACTCCAGGCTATAATAAACTATATGTCCCCTCTACTCCAGGCTATAATAAACTATATGTCCCCTCTACTCCAGGCTATAATAAACTATATGTCCCCTCTACTCCAGGCTATAATAAACTATATGTCCCCTCTACTCCAGGCTATAATAAACTATATGTCCCCTCTACTCCCACCTCTTCTCCAGGCTATATTAAACTATATGTCCCTCTCCTCCAGGCTATAATAAACTATATGTCCCTCTACTCCCACCTCTCCTCCAGGCTATATTAAACTATATGTCCCCTCTACTCCAGGCTATATTAAACTATATGTCACCTCTCCTCCAGGCTATAATAAACTATATGTCACCTCTACTCCCACCTCTCCTCCAGGCTATATTAAACTATATGTCCCTCTCCTCCAGGCTATATTAAACTATATGTCCCCTCTACTCCAGGCTATATTAAACTATATGTCCCCTCTACTCCAGGCTATAATAAACTATATGTCACCTCTACTCCCACCTCTACTCCAGGCTATATTAAACTATATGTCCCCTCTACTCCCACCTCTCCTCCAGGCTATATTAAACTATATGTCCCCTCTACTCCCACCTCTCCTCCAGGCTATATTAAACTATATGTCCCCTCTACTCCAGGCT
This sequence comes from Oncorhynchus tshawytscha, assembly GCF_018296145.1. Lineage (NCBI taxonomy): Eukaryota > Metazoa > Chordata > Actinopteri > Salmoniformes > Salmonidae > Oncorhynchus > Oncorhynchus tshawytscha. Next base: position 5,261,763 of record NC_056432.1, read on the forward strand.
ATAATAAACTATATGTCTCCTCTCCTCCAGGCTATATTAAACTATATGTCCCTCTACTCCCACCTCTCCTCCAGGCTATATTAAACTATATGTCCCCTCTCCTCCAGGCTATAATAAACTATATGTCACCTCTACTCCCACCTCTCCTCCAGGCTATATTAAACTATATGTCCCTCTCCTCCAGGCTATATTAAACTATATGTCCCCTCTCCTCCAGGCTATATTAAACTATATGTCCCCCTCCTCCAGGCTATAATAAACTATATGTCCCCTCTACTCCAGGCTATAGTAAACTATATGTCTCCTCTCCTCCAGGCTATATTAAACTATATGTCCCCCTCCTCCAGGCTATATTAAACTATATGTCCCTCTACTCCAGGCTATATTAAACTATATGTCCCCTCTCCTCCAGGCTATATTAAACTATATGTCCCCTCTCCTCCAGGCTATAATAAACTATATGTCCCCTCTACTCCAGGCTATAGTAAACTATATGTCTCCTCTCCTCCAGGCTATATTAAACTATATGTCCCCTCTACTCCAGGCTATAGTAAACTATATGTCTCCTCTACTCCAGGCTATAGTAAACTATATGTCCCCTCTACTCCCACCTCTCCTCCAGGCTATATTAAACTATATGTCCCCTCTCCTCCAGGCTATATTAAACTATATGTCCCCTCTACTCCAGGCTATATTAAACTATATGTCCCCTCTTCTCCAGGCTATATTAAACTATATGTCCCCTCTCCTCCCACCTCTCCTCCAGGCTATATTAAACTATATGTCCCCTCTCCTCCAGGCTATATTAAACTATATGTCCCCCCTCCTCCAGGCTATATTAAACTATATGTCCCCTCTACTCCCACCTCTCCTCCAGGCTATATTAAACTATATGTCCCCTCTCCTCCAGGCTATATTAAACTATATGTCCCCTCTACTCCCACCTCTCCTCCAGGCTATATTAAACTATATGTCCCCTCTCCTCCAGGCTATATTAAACTATATGTCCCTCTACTCCACCTCTCCTCCAGGCTATATTAAACTATATGTCCCCTCTACTCCCACCTCTCCTCCAGGCTATATTAAACTATATGTCCCCTCCTCCCACCTCTCCAGGCTATATTAAACTATATGTCCCCTCTACTCCCACCTCTCCTCCAGGCTATATTAAACTATATGTCCCCTCCTCCCACCTCTCCTCCAGGCTATATTAAACTATATGTCCCCTCTACTCCCACCTCTCCTCCAGGCTATATTAAACTATATGTCCCCTCTACTCCAGGCTATAGTAAACTATATGTCCCCTCTACTCCAGGCTATATTAAACTATATGTCCCCTCTCCTCCAGGCTATATTAAACTATATGTCCCCCTCTACTCCAGGCTATATTAAACTATATGTCCCCTCTATTCCAGGCTATAGTAAACTATATGTCCCCTCTACTCCCACCTCTCCTCCAGGCTATATTAAACTATATGTCCCCTCTCCTCCAGGCTATATTAAACTATATGTCCTCTATTCCAGGCTATATTAAACTATATGTCCCCTCTCCTCCAGGCTATATTAAACTATATGTCCCCTCTACTCCAGGCTATATTAAACTATATGTCCTCTCCTCCAGGCTATATTAAACTATATGTCCCCTCTCCTCCAGGCTATAATAAACTATATGTCACCTCTACTCCCACCTCTCCTCCAGGCTATATTAAACTATATGTCCCTCTCCTCCAGGCTATAATAAACTATATGTCACCTCTCCTCCAGGCTATAATAAACTATATGTCCCCTCTACTCCAGGCTATATTAAACTATATGTCCCCTCTACTCCAGGCTATATTAAACTATATGTCCCCTCTCCTCCAGGCTATATTAAACTATATGTCCCCTCTACTCCCACCTCTCCTCCAGGCTATATTAAACTATATGTCCCCTCTACTCCCACCTCTCCTCCAGGCTATATTAAACTATATGTCCCCTCTACTCCCACCTCTCCTCCAGGCTATATTAAACTATATGTCCCCTCTACTCCCACCTCTCCTCCAGGCTATATTAAACTATATGTCCCCTCTACTCCAGGCTATAGTAAACTATATGTCCCCTCTACTCCCACCTCTTCTCCAGGCTATATTAAACTATATGTCCCCTCTACTCCAGGCTATATTAAACTATATGTCCCCTCTACTCCAGGCTATAATAAACTATATGTCCCCTCTACTCCAGGCTATAATAAACTATATGTCCCCTCTACTCCAGGCTATAATAAACTATATGTCCCCTCTACTCCAGGCTATAATAAACTATATGTCCCCTCTACTCCAGGCTATAATAAACTATATGTCCCTCTACTCCAGGCTATAATAAACTATATGTCCTCTACTCCAGGCTATAATAAACTATATGTCCCCTCTTCTCCAGGCTATAATAAACTATATGTCCCCTCTACTCCAGGCTATAATAAACTATATGTCTCCTCTTCTCCAGGCTATAATAAACTATATGTCCCCTCTACTCCAGGCTATAATAAACTATATGTCCCTCTACTCCAGGCTATAATAAACTATATGTCCCCTCTACTCCAGGCTATAATAAACTATATGTCCCCTCTACTCCAGGCTATAATAAACTATATGTCCCCTCTACTCCAGGCTATAATAAACTATATGTCCCCTCTACTCCAGGCTATAATAAACTATATGTCCCCTCTACTCCCACCTCTTCTCCAGGCTATATTAAACTATATGTCCCCTCTCCTCCAGGCTATAATAAACTATATGTCCCCTCTACTCCCACCTCTCCTCCAGGCTATATTAAACTATATGTCCCCTCTACTCCAGGCTATATTAAACTATATGTCACCTCTCCTCCAGGCTATAATAAACTATATGTCACCTCTACTCCCACCTCTCCTCCAGGCTATATTAAACTATATGTCCCCTCTCCTCCAGGCTATATTAAACTATATGTCCCCTCTACTCCAGGCTATATTAAACTATATGTCCTCTACTCCAGGCTATAATAAACTATATGTCACCTCTACTCCCACCTCTACTCCAGGCTATATTAAACTATATGTCCTCTTCTCTCCAGGCTATATTAAACCCCTCTACTCCCACCCTCCTCCAGGCTATATTAAACTATATGTCCCCTCTACTCCAGGCTATAATAAACTATATGTCTCCCTCCAGGCTATATTAAACTATATGTCCACCTCTCCTCCAGGCTATATTAAACTATATGTCCCTCTCCTCCAGGCTATATTAAACTATATGTCCTACTCCCACTCTCCTCCAGGCTATATTAAACTATATGTCCCTCTCCTCCAGGCTATATTAAACTATATGTCTCCAGGCTATATTAAACTATATGTCCCCCTCCAGGCTATAATAAACTATATGTCACCCTACTACCTCTCCTCCAGGCTATATTAAACTATATGTCCTCCAGGCTATATTAAACTATATGTCCCCTCTCCTCCAGGTATGTCCCTCTACTCCCACCTCTCCTCCAGGCTATATTAAACTATATGTCCCCTCTCCTCCAGGCTATATTAAACTATATGTCTCCTCCAGGCTATATTAAACTATATGTCCCCTCCTCCAGGCTATATTAAACTATATGTCCCACCTCTCCTCCAGGCTATATTAAACTATATGTCTCCCACCTCTCCTACATATTCCCATATCTCCTCCAGGCTATATTAAACTATATGTCCCCTCCTCCAGGCTATATTAAACTATATGTCCCCTCTCCTCCAGGCTATATTAAACTATATGTCCCTTCTCCAGGCTATATTAAACTATATGTCCCCTCTCTCCAGGCTATATGTCCCCTACTCCAGCAATACGTAACTGAACG
>NC_056432.1:5265717-5285717 GCF_018296145.1 Oncorhynchus tshawytscha
TATTAAACTATATGTCCCTCTCTCCACCTCTTCTCAGGCTATATTAAACTATATGTCCCTCTCCTCCCCTCTCCTCCAGGCTATATTAAACCTATGTCCCCTCTCCCTCTATATATCTCCAGGCTATATTAAACTATGTCCCCTCTCACTCCAGGCTATATTAAACTATATGTCCCCTCTCTCTCCTCCAGGCTATATTAAACTATATGTCCCTCTACTCCCACCTCTCCTCCAGGCTATATTAAACTATATGTCCTCTCCTCCAGGCTATGTTAAACTATCTCTGCTCCAGGCTATATTAAACTATATGTCCCTCTCTCCCCACTCCAGGCTATATTAAACTATATGTCCCCTCTGCTCCAGGCTATATTAAACTATATGTCCCTCTGCTCCAGGCTATATTAAACTATATGTCCCCTCTGCTCCACCTCTCCTCAGGCTATATTAAACTATATGTCCTCTACTCCCACCTCTCCTCCAGGCTATATTAAACTATATGTCCCCTCTCCTCCAGGCTATATTAAACTATATGTCCCCTCTCCTCCAGGCTATATTAAACTATGTGTCCCCTCTGCTCCAGGCTATATTAAACTATATGTCCCTCTCTCCCACCTCTCCTCAGGCTATATTAAACTATATGTCCCCTCTCTCCACCTCCAGGCTATAATTAAACTATGTGTCCCTCTCCCACCTCTCAGGCTATGTTAAACTATATGTCCCCTCTGCTCCAGGCTCTATTAAACTATATGTCCCCTCTGTCCCACCTCTCCTCCAGGCTATATTAAACTATATGTCCCCTCTACTCCAGGCTATATTAAACTATATGTCCCCTCTCTCCAGGCTATATTAAACTATATGTCCCTCTCCAGGCTATATTAAACTATATGTCCCCTCTACTCCCACCTCTCCTCCAGGCTATATTAAACTATATGTCCCTCTCCTCCAGGCTATATTAAACTATATGTCCCTCTACTCCCACCTCCTCTCAGGCTATATTAAACTATATGTCCCCTCTACTCCCACCTCTATATTAAACTATATGTCCCCTCTCCTCCAGGCTATATTAAACTATATGTCCCCTCTACTCCCACCTCTCCTCCAGGCTATATTAAACTATATGTCCCCTCTTCTCCAGGCTATATGTAAAACTATATGTCTCATGTCCTCTTCTCCAGGCTATATTAAACTATATGTCCCTCTCTCCAGGCTATATTAAACTATATGTCCTCTCTCCAGGCTATAATTAAACTATATGTCCCCTCTCTCCAGGCTATAGTAAACTATATGTCCCTCTACTCCAGGCTATATTAAACTATATGTCCCCTCTACTCCAGGCTATATTAAACTATATGTCCCTCTGCTCCAGGCTATATTAAACTATATGTCCCCTCTGCTCCACCTCTCCTCCAGGCTATATTAAACTATATGTCCTCTGCTCTCTCTCCAGGCTATAATAAACTATATGTCCCCTCTGCTCCACCTCTCCTCCAGGCTATATTAAACTATATGTCCCCTCTCCTCAGGCTATATTAAACTATATGTCCCCTCTCCTCCAGGCTATATTAAACTATATGTCCTCTGCTCCAGGCTATGATAAACTATATGTCCCTCTACTCCAGGCTATATTAAACTATATGTCCCCTCTCCTCCAGGCTATAATTAAACTATATGTCCCTCTACTCCACCTCTCCTCCAGCTATAATAAACTATATGTCCCTCTACTCCCCACCTCTCCTCCAGGCTATATTAAACTATATGTCCCCTCTGCTCCAGGCTATATTAAACTATATGTCCCCTCTCCACCTCTCCTCCAGGCTATATTAAACTATATGTCCCCTCTCTCCAGGCTATATTAAACTATATGTCCCCTCCTCCAGGCTATAATAAACTATATGTCCCCTCTCCTCCTATATTACTATATGTCCCCTCTACTCCAGGCTATATTAAACTATATGTCCCCTCTCCTCCAGGCTATATTAAACTATATGTCCCTCTGCTCCACCTCTCCTCCAGGCTATATTAAACTATATGTCCCCTCTACTCCAGGCTATAATAAACTATATGTCACCTCTCCTCCAGGCTATAATAAACTATATGTCCCCTCTCTCCAGGCTATATTAAACTATATGTCCTCTCTTCTCAGGCTATATTAAACTATATGTCCCCTCTCCTCCAGGCTATATTAAACTATATGTCCCCTGCTCCCACCTCTCCTCCAGGCTATATTAAACTATATGTCCCCTCTGTCCTCTCCTCCAGGCTATATTAAACTATATGTCCCCTCTACTCTCCTCCAGGCTATATTAAACTATATGTCCCCTCTACTCTCCTCCAGGCTATATTAAACTATATGTCCCCTCTACTCCAGGCTATAATAAACTATATGTCCCTCTGCTCCCACCTCTCCTCCAGGCTATATTAAACTATATGTCCCCTCTACTCCAGGCTATATTAAACTATATGTCCCCTCTACTCAGGCTATATTAAACTATATGTCCCCTCTTCTCCAGGCTATAATAAACTATATGTCCCCTCTACCTCTCAGGCTATAGTAAAGCTATATGTCCTCTCCTCCAGGCTATAATAAACTATATGTCCCCTCTGCTCCAGGCTATAATAAACTATATGTCCCCTCTTCTCCAGGCTATAATAAACTATATGTCCCTCTACTCCAGGCTATATTAAACTATATGTCCCCTCTTCTCCAGGCTATAATAAACTATATGTCCCCTCTCCTCCAGGCTATAATAAACTATATGTCCCTCTACTCCAGGCTATAATAAACTATATGTCCCTCTACTCCAGGCTATAATAAACTATATGTCCCCTCTACTCCAGGCTATAATAAACTATATGTCCCTCTGCTCCAGGCTATAATAAACTATATGTCCCCTCTGCTCCAGGCTATATTAAACTATATGTCCCCTCTCTCCCACCTCTCTCCAGGCTATATTAAACTATATGTCCCTCTCTCTCCAGGCTATAATAAACTATATGTCCCCTCTGCTCCCACCTCTCCTCCAGGCTATATTAAACTATATGTCCCTCTCTCTCAGGCTATATTAAACTATATGTCACCTCTCCTCCAGGCTATAATAAACTATATGTCACCTCTACTCCCACCTCTCCTCCAGGCTATATTAAACTATATGTCCCTCTCCTCCAGGCTATATTAAACTATATGTCCCCTCTACTCCAGGCTATATTAAACTATATGTCCCCTCTCCTCCAGGCTATAATAAACTATATGTCCCCTCTGCTCCACCTCTCTCAGGCTATATTAAACTATATGTCCCCTCTACTCCCACCTCTCCTCCAGGCTATATTAAACTATATGTCCCCTCTCTCCCACCTCTCCTCCAGGCTATATTAAACTATATGTCCCCTCTCTCTCCAGGCTATAATAAACTATATGTCCTCTCCTCCAGGCTATATTAAACTATATGTCCCCTCTCCCACCTCTCTCCAGGCTATATTAAACTATATGTCCCCTCTCCTCCAGGCTATAATAAACTATATGTCACCTCTGCTCCCACCTCTCCTCCAGGCTATATTAAACTATATGTCCCCTCTCCTCCAGGCTATAGTAAACTATATGTCCCCTCTCCTCCAGGCTATATTAAACTATATGTCCCTCTCCTCCAGGCTATATTAAACTATATGTCCCCTCTACTCCAGGCTATATTAAACTATATGTCCCTCTGCTCCAGGCTATATTAAACTATATGTCCTCTCAGGCTATATTAAACTATATGTCCCCTCTGCTCCAGGCTATATTAAACTATATGTCCCTCTCTCCTCCAGGCTATATTAAACTATATGTCCCCTCTACTCCAGGCTATATTAAACTATATGTCCCTCTCTCTCAGGCTATATTAAACTATATGTCCCTGCTCTACTCCAGGCTATATTAAACTATATGTCCCCTCTCTCCAGGCTATATTAAACTATATGTCCCCTCTGCTCCAGGCTATATTAAACTATATGTCCCTCTCCCACCTCTCCTCCAGGCTATATTAAACTATATGTCCCCTCTCCTCCAGGCTATATTAAACTATATGTCCCTCTCCTCCAGGCTATATTAAACTATATGTCCCCTCTACCTCCCCTCCAGGCTATATTAAACTATATGTCCCCTCTCCTCCAGGCTATATTAAACTATATGTCCCCTCTCCTCCAGGCTATATTAAACTATATGTCCCCCCACCTCTCCTCCAGGCTATATTAAACTATATGTCCCCTCTCCCACCTCTCCTCCAGGCTATATTAAACTATATGTCCCCTCTCCCCCTCTCCTCCAGGCTATATTAAACTATATGTCCCCTCTCCTCTCCTCCAGGCTATATTAAACTATATGTCCCTCTGCTCCACCTCTCCTCAGGCTATATTAAACTATATGTCCCCTCTGCTCCAGGCTATATTAAACTATATGTCCCCTCTACCTCTTCAGGCTATATTAAACTATATGTCCCCTCTACTCCAGGCTATATTAAACTATATGTCCCCTCTGCTCGGGCTATATTAAACTATATGTCCCTCTACTCCAGGCTATATTAAACTATATGTCCTCTGCTCCACTCCTCTGTTCCAGGCATATGAAACTATATGTCCCTCTCCTCTCCTCCAGGCTATATTAAACTATATGTCCCCTCTCCTCCAGGCTATATTAAACTATATGTCCCCTCTATCCAGGCTATATTAAACTATATGTCCCCTCTCCACTCCTATATCTATATGTCCCCTCTCCTCCAGGCTATAATAAACTATATGTCCCCTCTGCTCCAGGCTATATTAAACTATATGTCCCCTCTCCTCCAGGCTATAATAAACTATATGTCCCCTCTACTCCCACCTCTCCTCAGGCTATATTAAACTATATGTCCCCTCTCCTCCAGGCTATAATAAACTATATGTCCCCTCTATTCCAGGCTATAATAAACTATATGTCCCTCTACTCCAGGCTATATTAAACTATATGTCCCCTCTACTCCAGGCTATATTAAACTATATGTCCCTCTCTCCTCTCCTCCAGGCTATATTAAACTATATGTCCCTCTGCTCCCACCTCTCCTCCAGGCTATATTAAACTATATGTCCCTCTCCTCCAGGCTATATTAAACTATATGTCCCTCTACTCCCACCTCTCCTCCAGGCTATATTAAACTATATGTCCCCTCTCCCACTCCAGGCTATATTAAACTATATGTCCCCTCTCCTCCAGGCTATAGGCTATAAACTATATGTCCCTCTACTCCAGGCTATATTAAACTACCTCTCCTCCAGGCTATAATAAAACTATATGTCCCTCTCCTCCAGGCTATATTAAACTATATGTCCCCTCTACTCCAGGCTATAATAAACTATATGTCCTCTATCCAGGCTATCTATATGTCCTCTACTCCAGGCTATAATAAACTATATGTCCCTCTACTCCAGGCTATAATAAACTATATGTCCCTCTACTCAGGCTATAATAAACTATATGTCCCCTCTCCTCCAGGCTATAATAAACTATATGTCCCTCTCCTCCAGGCTATATTAAACTATATGTCCCCTCTACTCCAGGCTATAATAAACTATATGTCCTCTACTCCAGGCTATATTAAACTATATGTCCCCTCTACTCCAGGCTATAATAAACTATATGTCCCCTCTACTCCAGGCTATAATAAACTATATGTCCCCTCTACTCCAGGCTATATTAAACTATATGTCCCCTCTCCTCCAGGCTATATTAAACTATATGTCCCCTCTACTCCAGGCTATAATAAACTATATGTCCCCTCTCAGGCTATATTAAACTATATGTCCCCTCTCCTCCAGGCTATAATAAACTATATGTCCCCTCTCTCCCACCTCCAGGCTATATTAAACTATATGTCCCCTCTCCTCCAGGCTATATTAAACTATATGTCCCCTCTCCTCCAGGCTATATTAAACTATATGTCCCCTCTCCCACTCCCTCCAGGCTATATTAAACTATATGTCCCCTCTCCTCCAGGCTATATTAAACTATATGTCCCCTCTACTCCAGGCTATATTAAACTATATGTCCCCTCTACTCCAGGCTATAATAAACTATATGTCCCCTCTCCTCCAGGCTATATTAAACTATATGTCCCCTCTCCCCACCTCCCTCCAGGCTATATTAAACTATATGTCCCCTCTCCTCCAGGCTATATTAAACTATATGTCCCCTCTACTCCAGGCTATAATAAACTATATGTCCCCTCTCCTCCAGGCTATAATAAACTATATGTCCCTCTCTACTCTCCTCCAGGCTATAATAAACTATATGTCCCCTCTCCTCCAGGCTATAATTAAACTATATGTCCCCTCTACTCTCTCCTCCAGGCTATATTAAACTATATGTCCCCTCTCTCCAGGCTATATTAAACTATATGTCCCCTCTCCTCCAGGCTATAATAAACTATATGTCCCCTCTCCTCCAGGCTATATTAAACTATATGTCCCCTCTACTCCAGGCTATAATAAACTATATGTCCCCTCTACTCTCCTCCAGGCTATATTGTCCCCTCTCCTCCAAACTATATGTCCCCTCTCCTCCAGGCTATATTAAACTATATGTCCCCTCTCTCCAGGCTATATTAAACTATATGTCCCTCTCTCCTCCAGGCTATAATAAACTATATGTCCCCTCTCCTCCAGGCTATATTAAACTATATGTCCCCTCTCCTCCAGGCTATATTAAACTATATGTCCCCTCTACTCCAGGCTATAATAAACTATATGTCCCCTCTACTCCCACCTCTCCTCCAGGCTATATTAAACTATATGTCCCCTCTACTCCAGGCTATAATAAACTATATGTCCCCTCTACTCCAGGCTATAATAAACTATATGTCCCTCTCCTCCAGGCTATATTAAACTATATGTCCCTCTCCTCCAGGCTATAATAAACTATATGTCACCTCTCCTCCAGGCTATAATAAACTATATGTCCCCTCTACTCCAGGCTATAATAAACTATATGTCCCCTCTATATTAAACTATATGTCCAGGCTATATTAAACTATATGTCCCCTCTACTCCAGGCTATATTAAACTATATGTCCCTCTCCTCCAGGCTATAATAAACTATATGTCCCTCTACTCCAGGCTATAATAAACTATATGTCCCCTCTACTCCAGGCTATATTAAACTATATGTCCCCTCTACTCCAGGCTATAATAAACTATATGTCCCCTCTACTCCAGGCTATAATAAACTATATGTCCCCTCTACTCCAGGCTATATTAAACTATATGTCCCCTCTACTCCAGGCTATATTAAACTATATGTCCCCTCTACTCCAGGCTATAGTAAACTATATGTCCCCTCTCCTCCAGGCTATAGTAAACTATATGTCCCCTCTACTCCCACCTCTCCTCCAGGCTATAATAAACTATATGTCCCTCTACTCCAGGCTATAATAAACTATATGTCCCCTCTACTCCAGGCTATAATAAACTATATGTCCCCTCTACTCCAGGCTATAATAAACTATATGTCCCCTCTACTCCAGGCTATAATAAACTATATGTCCCCTCTACTCCAGGCTATATTAAACTATATGTCCCCTCTACTCCAGGCTATAATAAACTATATGTCCCCTCTACTCCAGGCTATAATAAACTATATGTCTCCTCTCCTCCAGGCTATAATAAACTATATGTCTCCTCTACTCCAGGCTATAATAAACTATATGTCTCCTCTCCTCCAGGCTATAATAAACTATATGTCTCCTCTCCTCCAGGCTATAATAAACTATATGTCCCCTCTACTCCAGGCTATAATAAACTATATGTCCCCTCTACTCCAGGCTATAATAAACTATATGTCCCCTCTCCTCCAGGCTATAATAAACTATATGTCCCCTCTACTCCAGGCTATAATAAACTATATGTCACCTCTCCTCCAGGCTATAATAAACTATATGTCCCCTCTACTCCAGGCTATAATAAACTATATGTCCCCTCTACTCCAGGCTATATTAAACTATATGTCCCCTCTACTCCAGGCTATAATAAACTATATGTCCCCTCTACTCCAGGCTATAATAAACTATATGTCCCCTCTACTCCAGGCTATAATAAACTATATGTCCCCTCTACTCCAGGCTATAATAAACTATATGTCCCCTCTACTCCAGGCTATAATAAACTATATGTCCCCTCTCCTCCAGGCTATAATAAACTATATGTCCCCTCTACTCCAGGCTATAATAAACTATATGTCCCCTCTACTCCAGGCTATAATAAACTATATGTCCCCTCTACTCCAGGCTATAATAAACTATATGTCCCCTCTACTCCAGGCTATAATAAACTATATGTCTCCTCTCCTCCAGGCTATAATAAACTATATGTCTCCTCCTCCAGGCTATAATAAACTATATGTCCCCTCTCTCCAGGCTATAATAAACTATATGTCCCCTCTACTCCAGGCTATAATAAACTATATGTCCCCTCTACTCCAGGCTATATTAAACTATATGTCCCCTCTACTCCAGGCTATAATAAACTATATGTCCCCTCTACTCCAGGCTATAATAAACTATATGTCCCCTCTACTCAGGCTATAATAAACTATATGTCCCCTCTACTCCAGGCTATAATAAACTATATGTCCCCTCTACTCCAGGCTATAATAAACTATATGTCCCCTCTACTCCAGGCTATAATAAACTATATGTCCCCTCTCCTCCAGGCTATAATAAACTATATGTCCCCTCTACTCCAGGCTATATTAAACTATATGTCCCCTCTACCTCCAGGCTATATTAAACTATATGTCCCCTCTACTCCCACCTCTCCTCCAGGCTATAATAAACTATATGTCCCCTCTACTCCAGGCTATAATAAACTATATGTCCCCTCTACTCCAGGCTATAATAAACTATATGTCCCCTCTACTCCAGCCTATATTAAACTATATGTCCCCTCTCCTCCAGGCTATAATAAACTATATGTCCCCTCTACTCCAGGCTATATTAAACTATATGTCCCCTCTACTCCTCAGGCTATAATAAACTATATGTCCCCTCTACTCCCACCTCTACTCCAGGCTATATTAAACTATATGTCCCCTCTCCTCCAGGCTATAATAAACTATATGTCCCCTCTCTACTCCAGGCTATAATAAACTATATGTCTCCTCTCCTCCAGGCTATAATAAACTATATGTCCCCTCTACTCCAGGCTATATTAAACTATATGTCCCCTCTACTCCAGGCTATAATAAACTATATGTCCCCTCTACTCCAGGCTATATTAAACTATATGTCCCCTCTCCTCCAGGCTATAGTAAACTATATGTCCCCTCTACTCCAGGCTATATTAAACTATATGTCCCCTCTCCTCCAGGCTATAGTAAACTATATGTCCCCTCTACTCCAGGCTATATTAAACTATATGTCCCCTCTACTCCAGGCTATATTAAACTATATGTCCCCTCTACTCCAGGCTATATTAAACTATATGTCCCTCTACTCCAGGCTATAGTAAACTATATGTCCCCTCTACTCCAGGCTATAATAAACTATATGTCCCCTCTACTCCCACCTCTCCTCCAGGCTATATTAAACTATATGTCCCCTCTACTCCAGGCTATATTAAACTATATGTCCCCTCTACTCCAGGCTATATTAAACTATATGTCCCCTCTACTCCCACCTCTTCTCCAGCCTATAGTAAACTATATGTCCCCTCTACTCCAGGCTATATTAAACTATATGTCCCCTCTACTCCAGGCTATATTAAACTATATGTCCCCTCTACTCCAGGCTATAATAAACTATATGTCCCCTCTACTCCAGGCTATATTAAACTATATGTCCCCTCTACTCCAGGCTATAATAAACTATATGTCCCTCTCTCCACTCCCACCTCTTCTCCAGCCTATAGTAAACTATATGTCCCCTCTACTCCAGGCTATAATAAACTATATGTCCCCTCTACTCCAGGCTATAGTAAACTATATGTCCCCTCTACTCCAGGCTATAATAAACTATATGTCTCCTCTACTCCAGGCTATAGTAAACTATATGTCCCCTCTTCTCCAGGCTATATTAAACTATATGTCCCCTCTACTCCCACCTCTCCTCCAGGCTATATTAAACTATATGTCCCCTCTACTCCCACCTCTCCTCCAGGCTATATTAAACTATATGTCCCCTCTACTCCAGGCTATATTAAACTATATGTCCCCTCTTCTCCAGGCTATATTAAACTATATGTCCCCTCTACTCCAGGCTATATTAAACTATATGTCCCCTCTACTCCACCTCTCCTCCAGGCTATAGTAAACTATATGTCCCCTCTTCTCCAGGCTATAGTAAACTATATGTCCCCTCTACTCCACCTCTCCTCCAGGCTATAGTAAACTATATGTCCCCTCTTCTCCAGGCTATAGTAAACTATATGTCCCCTCTACTCCACCTCTCCTCCAGGCTATAGTAAACTATATGTCCCCTCTTCTCCAGGCTATAGTAAACTATATGTCCCCTCTACTCCCACCTCTCCTCCAGGCTATATTAAACTATATGTCCCCTCTACTCCACCTCTACTCCAGGCTATATTAAACTATATGTCCCCTCTACTCCCACCTCCCAGGCTATATTAAACTATATGTCCCCTCTACTCCCACCTCTCCTCCAGGCTATATTAAACTATATGTCCCCTCTACTCCCACCTCTCCTCCAGGCTATAGTAAACTATATGTCCCCTCTACTCCCACCTCTCCTCCAGGCTATATTAAACTATATGTCCCCTCTACTCCCACCTCTCCTCCAGGCTATAGTAAACTATATGTCCCCTCTCCTCCAGGCTATAGTAAACTATATGTCCCCTCTACTCCAGGCTATATTAAACTATATGTCCCCTCTACTCCCACCTCTTCTCCAGGCTATAGTAAACTATATGTCCCCTCTACTCCAGGCTATAGTAAACTATATGTCCCCTCTTCTCCAGGCTATAGTAAACTATATGTCCCCTCTACTCCAGGCTATAGTAAACTATATGTCTCCTCTACTCCAGGCTATAATAAACTATATGTCCCCTCTACTCCAGGCTATAATAAACTATATGTCCCCTCTACTCCAGGCTATAGTAAACTATATGTCCCCTCTACTCCCGGCTATAATAAACTATATGTCTCCTCTACTCCCACCTCTCCTGCAGGCTATATTAAACTATATGTCCCCTCTCCTCCAGGCTATAGTAAACTATATGTCTCCTCTACTCCAGGCTATAATAAACTATATGTCTCCTCTACTCCAGGCTATATTAAACTATATGTCCCCTCTACTCCAGGCTATAATAAACTATATGTCCCCTCTACTCCAGGCTATAATAAACTATATGTCTCCTCTACTCCCGGCTATATTAAACTATATGTCCCCTCTACTCCAGGCTATATTAAACTATATGTCCCCTCTACTCCCACCTCTCCTCCAGGCTATATTAAACTATATGTCCCCTCTACTCCAGGCTATAATAAACTATATGTCCCCTCTACTCCAGGCTATATTAAACTATATGTCCCCTCTACTCCCACCTCTTCTCCAGGCTATATTAAACTATATGTCCCCTCTACTCCCACCTCTCCTCCAGGCTATATTAAACTATATGTCCCCTCTACTCCAGGCTATAATAAACTATATGTCCCTCTACTCCAGGCTATAATAAACTATATGTCCCCTCTACTCCAGGCTATAATAAACTATATGTCCCCTCGACTCCAGGCTATAATAAACTATATGTCCCCTCGACTCCAGGCTATAATAAACTATATGTCCCCTCTACTCCAGGCTATAATAAACTATATGTCCCCTCTACTCCAGGCTATAATAAACTATATGTCCCCTCGACTCCAGGCTATAATAAACTATATGTCCCCTCTACTCCAGGCTATAATAAACTATATGTCCACTCTTCTCCCATGTCTCCTCCAGGATATATGCTTGAGCCTGACCATGAGAAGAGACCAGATATCTATCAAGTCTCCTACTTTGCCTTCAAGTTAGCTGGAAAGGAGTGTCCTGTGCCAAATCTCTTTGTAAGTTGCTGTTCTTTCATTGTGGTGTTCAAAACTTTGGGATCAAATAGAAATGATTGTTTTCTATGAAAATATAGGAAATATAGTCAAGACGTTGACAAGGTTTATAAATGATGATAAAATTGAAATAATTTTCCTTCAGCGAATCCTCCATTTGCAGCACGTACAGCCTTGCAGACCTTTGGCTTTCTAGTTGTCAATTTGTTGAGGTAATCTGAAGAGATTTCACCCCATGCTTCCTGAAGCACCTCATACAAGTTGGATTGGCTTGATGGGTACATCTTACGTACCATACAGTCAAGCTGCTCCCACAACAGCTCAATAGGGTTGAGATCCGGTGACTGTGCTGGCCACTCCATTATAGACAGAATACCAGCTGACTGCTTCTTCCCTAAATAGTTATTGCATAGTTTGGAGCTGTGCTTTGGGTCATTGTCCTGTTGTAGGAGGATATTGGCTCCATTTAAGCGCCGTCCACAGGGTATGGCATGGCGTTACAAAATGGAGTGATAGCCTTCCTTGTTCAAGATCTCTTTTACCCTGTACAAATCTCCCACGTTACCATCCCCAAAGCCCCCCAGACCATCACATTCCCTCCAACATGCTTGACAGATGGTTCACTCCTCCAGCATCTTTTCATTTTTACTGCGTCTCACGAATGTTGTTCTTTGTAACCCGAACACCTCAGAATATACATTTGTCTGTCCGTAACACTTTTTTCCCTATCTTCCTCTGTCCAATGTCTGTGTTCTTTTGCCCATCTTAATCTTTTCTTTTTATTGGCCAGTCTGAGATGTGGCTTTTTCTTTGCAACTCTGCCTAGAAGGCCAGCATCCCGGAATCGCCTCATCACTGTTGACGTTGAGACTGTTGTTTTGCGGGTAATATTTAATGAAGCTGCCAGTTGAGGACTTGTGAGGCATCTGTTTCTCAAACTAGACTCTCTAATGTACTTGTCCTCTTGCTCAGTTGTGCACCGGGGCCTCCCACTCCTCTTTCTATTCTGGTTAGGGCCAGTTTGCGCTGTTCTGTGAAGGGAGTAGTACACAGCGTATTCCATAAAACAAATCAGCCGTTTCCAGCTACAATAGTCATTAACAACATTATCAATGTCTACACTGTATTCCTGATCAAATTGTATCTCTACGCTTTATCATAGCGACAGCCCCAGGGAATGGGCAGCCGGTGGTCTCCTACAGAACCCTCCTCTCCCCACAATGCACCCTGAGTTAGTTAGGTTGAGATGATGGTTGTGTAACATCACGTTGTCTCCTACAGAACTCTCCTCTCCCCACAATGCACCCTGAGTTAGTTAGGTTGAGATGATGGTTGTGTAACATCACGTTGTCTCCTACAGAACTCTCCTCTCCCCACAATGCACCCTGAGTTAGTTAGGTTGAGATGATGGTTGTGTAACATCACGTTGTCTCCTACAGAACTCTCCTCTCCCCACAATGCACCCTGTGTTAGTTAGGTTGAGATGATGGTTGTGTAACATCACGTTGTCTCCTACAGAACTCTCCTCTCCCCACAATGCACCCTGAGTTAGTTAGGTTGAGATGATGGTTGTGTAACATCACGTTGTCTCCTACAGAACTCTCCTCTCCCCACGTCGCTTCCTGAGCCGCTCACAGCCAGCCAATTCGCTGCCAGGAAGAGTATGACGAAAGCTCCAGGTATGTCACCGTGCGTTATATATTCTGGAATCTAAATCTCAGGTCTCTAGCAAAAAGGGATTTAATCTCAAGGGGAATGTAAAAAAATAAAAATCAAGGTCATATGAAAGAGAGATCATTTAAGTTCCCCAAACCTAAAAGTGTTCTTCTGGTCCAGAATCACAGAGTCCGTGGGCCCGACGGCAACTTCCATCACTCCGAGACAAAGACCCAAAGCTACAAACAGTTATGTGCTACCCATTCCTGTAGCAACCGGCACCCCGGTCGCTGCCACGCCCATCGGCACCCCTACAGCTGAGCCTTCTGTACCTGTCAGCAATGGGCAGAAAGGTGAGCGTTCACATTTTACTGTGTGTTTGTTTTCTTTATCTGCCGTTTTGTGCCCTTGAGCAAGGCACTGAAAAATCAAGTGCCCCCATGGGCACTGAGATCACCCCTAAGTTCCCCCCATGGGCACTGAAACCCCCGTGCCCCCCCCATGGGCACTGAAACCCCTAAAACAGTGCCCCCAACCATGGGCACTGGAACCCCCTAAGTGCCCCCCATGGGCACTGGAACCCCTAAGTGCCCCCATGGGCACTGGTTTGTGCCCTAAGTGCCCCCCATGGGCACTGAAACCCCTAAGTGCCCCCCATGGGCACTGAAACCCCTAAGTGCCCCCATGGGCACTGAAACCCCTAAGTGCCCCCATGGGCACTGAAACCCCTAAGTGCCCCCCCCCCCATGGGCACTGAAACCCCTAAGTGCCCCCCCCATGGGCACTGAAACCCCTAAGTGCCCCCCATGGGCACTGAAACCCCTAAGTGCCCCCATGAGCACTGAAACCCCTAAGTGCCCCCCATGGGCACCCCTATGAGCACTGAAACCCCTAAGTGCCCCCATGAGCACTGAAACCCCTAAGTGCCCCCCATGGGCACTGAAACCCCTAAGTTCCCCCCCATGGGCACTGAAACCCCTAAGTGCCCCCATGGGCACTGAAACCCCTAAGTGCCCCCCATGGGCACTGAAACCCCTAAGTGCCCCCCCATGGGCACTGAAACCCCTAAGTTCCCCCCATGGGCACTGAAACCCCTAAGTGCCATTTAGCTAGGTATTACTGTTAAAGCTAGGAACACAAGCATTTAGCTAGGTATTACTGTTGGAGCTAGAAACACAAGCATTTAGCTAGGTATTACTGTACTGTTGGAGCTAGAAACACAAGCATTTAGCTAGGTATTACTGTTGGAGCTAGAAACACAAGCATTTAGCTAGGTATTACTGTTGGAGCTAGAGACACAAGCATTTATCTAGGTATTACTGTTGGAGCTAGAAACACAAGCATTTAGCTAGGTATTACTGTTGGAGCTAGAAACACAAGCATTTAGTTAGGTATTACTGTTGGAGCTAGAAACACAAGCATTTAGCTAGGTATTACTGTTGGAGCTAGAGACACAAGCATTTAGTTAGGTATTACTGTTGGAGCTAGAAACACAAGCATTTAGTTAGGTATTACTGTTGGAGCTAAAAACACAAGCATTTAGTTAGGTATTACTGTACTGTTGGAGCTAGAGACACAGGCATTTAGTTAGGTATTACTGTTGGAGCTAGAAACACAAGCATTTAGCTAGGTATTACTGTTGGAGCTAGAGACACAAGCATTTAGCTAGGTATTACTGTTGGAGCTAGAGACACAAGCATTTAGTTAGGTATTACTGTACTGTTGGAGTTAGAAACACAAGCATTTAGCTAGGTATTACTGTACTGTTGGAGCTAGAGACACAAGCATTTAGCTAGGTATTACTGTTGGAGCTAGAGACACAAGCATTTAGTTAGGTATTACTGTTGTTGAGCTAGAGACACAAGCATTTAGCTAGGTATTACTGTTGGAGCTAGAAACACAAGCCTTTAACTAGGTATTACTGTTGGAGCTAGAAACACAAGCATTTAGCTCGGTATTACTGTTGGAGCTAGAAACACAAGCATTTAGCTAGGTATTACTGTTGGAGCTAGAAACACAAGGATTTAGCTAGGTATTACTGTTGGAGCTAGAAACACAAGCATTTAGCTAGGTATTACTGTTGGAGCTAGAAACACAATCATTTAACTAGGTATTACTGTTGGAGCTAGAAACACAAACATTTAGATAGGTATTGCTGTTGGAGCTAGAAACACAAGCCTTTAACGAGGTATTACTGTACTGTTGGAGCTAAAACACAAACATTTAGCTAGGTATTACTGTACTGTTGGAGCTAGAAACACAAGCATTTAGCTAGGTATTACTGTTGGAGCTAGAGACACAAGCATTTAGCTAGGTATTACTGTTGGAGCTAGAAACACAAGCATTTAGCTAGGTATTACTGTACTGTTGGAGCTAGAAACACAAGCATTTAGTTAGGTATTACTGCTGGAGCTAGAAACACAAGCATTTAGCTAGGTATTACTGTACTGTTGGAGCTAGAAACACAAGCATTTAGCTAGGTATTACTGTTGGATTTAACGCAAGCATTTAGCTAGGTATTACTGTTGGAGCTAGAAACACAAGCATTTAGCTAGGTATTACTGTTGAGCTAGAGACACAAGCATTTAGCTAGGTATTACTGTTGGAGCTAGAAACACAAGCATTTAGCTAGGTATTACTGTACTGTTGGAGCTAGAGACACAAGCATTTAGCTAGGTATTACTGTACTGTTGGAGCTAGAGACACAAGCATTTAGCTAGGTATTACTGTTGGAGCTAGAGACACAAGCATTTAGTTAGGTATTACTGTTGGAGCTAGAAACACAAGCATTTAGTTAGGTATTACTGTTGGAGCTAGAAACACAAGCATTTAGCTAGGTAATACTGTACTGTTGGAGCTAGAAACACAAGCATTTCGCTGCTCCTACGGAAACGTGAAAATATGTGTACTCGACCAATTAACATTTAATTTACAGTCTTCGGTGCACCGATATTTTAAAGTAAGGTTCTGGCATCAGGCGGCTTTTTGTGATACTAGGTCGACAAAAAAGGAGACAAATGTTCTGTTTTTTTTTGACAAAATGAACAATGAAATATCTCTACGCTTTATCGTAGTGACCACCCCAGGGAATGGGCAGCCGGTGGCTCCACAGACAGCCAACAGGGTCCTCCAGCAGCTGCAGCCTGGGGACCTGCGTCTACAACAACAAGATCCACTTCACCCTGTCCATCCACAGCAGCTCCAATACCTTCAGGTACTACTGAGTCACCCTGTCTATCCACAGCAGCTCCAATACCTTCAGGTACTACTGAGTCACCTGTCCATCCACAGCAGCTCCAATACCTTCAGGTACTACTGAGTCACCCTGTCCATCCACAGCAGCTCCAATACCTTCAGGTACTACTGAGTCACCCTGTCCATCCACAGCAGCTCCAATACCTTCAGGTACTACTGAGTCACCCTGTCCATCCACAGCAGCTCCAATACCTTCAGGTACTACTGAGTCACCCTGTCCATCCACAGCAGCTCCAATACCTTCAGGTACTACTGAGTCACCCTGTCCATCCACAGCAGCTCCAATACCTTCAGGTACTACTGAGTCACCCTGTCCATCCACAGCAGCTCCATACCTTCAGGTACTACTGAGTCACCCTGTCCATCCACAGCAGCTCCAATACCTTCAGGTACTACTGAGTCACCCTGTCCATCCACAGCAGCTCCAATACCTTCAGGTACTACTGAGTCACCCTGTCCATCCACAGCAGCTCCAATACCTTCAGGTACTACTGAGTCACCCTCACACGATGACACCGCCCTGCAAGGTGACGGGCTGTCCTGGGTTGTCCTGAACTATACAGAGAGCCACATGATCTAACTATCTCTGTACCTTCAACAGTACCAGCAGGCCCTTCAGCAGTCGATCCAGCTCCAACAGCTGCTCCAACAGCAGCAGCAGCAGCAGCAGCAGGCCCTGCTCCAACAACCGATGATGATGCAGCCCATGAATCAGCAACAACAGACTCTCTATGCAGCCATGGTAAGAGCCACGTCTATTGTCTAATTTGGCTTTTATAAAGGAAATTCAGCCTTTTGTGGGTCTTCTCAACTTTAAATGCTGATCGAACTGCCTCCATGTTGTTGGTTGAATCCCCACCAGACACATTCGTGACACGCACGTTTTCAGGTCACGTTTTCAGGTCACGTTTTCAGGTCACGTTTTCAGGTCACGTTTTCAGGTCACGTTTTCAGGTCACGTTTTCAGGTCACGTTTTCAGGTCACGTTTTCATTTGGGGACAAGTCGAAAACAAACATTCATGGACATTTTAGCTAGCTAGCTGATGCTGGGAGATAAACATTGGGTTATTGTATTTTACCTGAAATGTGCTTAGTGTTTTTTTTTGTGTGGATCTTTTACAGTATTTTGACCCGTTTTTTGTAGTCACAGAATCGTTTTGATCTCTATTCCCGACAATTAAATCCACAGATTAGAGAGGACACTTAGTGTTCAGTTAGTTTTCTGTCAACACAGCGTGGCATTCTTCTGGGGAGTTTATATGGCAATTGGCAACCAACTTTTATTTAACTAGGCAAGCCAGTTAAGAACAAATCAGTATTTATGACAAAACAGCATGGCAGCAACACAACCCTACATAAAGAGAGACAACACAACCCTACATAAAGAGAGACAACACAACCCTACATAAAGAGAGACAACACAACCCTACATAAAGAGAGACAACACAACCCTACATAAAGAGAGACAACACAACCCTACAGCAACACAACACTACATACATAAGACAACACAGCATGGCAGCAGCATAAGACACAAAGCAACACAAAACAGGGTACAACCATTAATGGCCACAGACAACAGCACAAAGGGCAAGAAGGTAGAGACCACAACGATACATCACGCAAGATGCATTACTGCCCCCGACTGGACTGGAGTGTGAACCTCGTTCATCTTTCAGTCACCCTCGTGGGTTAGTATGCTCCAACATTTATACATAAATAACATATATATTTATATAAATAACATTTTAACTTTCAGGTTAGTATGCTCCAACATTTATACATAAATAACATATATATATATAAATAACATGTGTAGCTTCTTCCAACGTTGAGTGTTTTTCCCATTTTATTTTCTAATGTTTCTTAAACACTCAGTTATGAGTGGTCAGTATAACAGACAAACACAGCCTGATCTTGGTATAATTTCATTGAACACGGCCACACACACACACACACACACACACACACAGCGAACCGGTGGAGTTCACCCTCTCCTCTTGACTGTGTGGACGGAGCAGATTCCTGCTGAAATGAAGCAGTTGGTAACTGTTGGTGACAGATGGTGACAGATGGTGACCGATGGTAACCGATGGTAACCGATGGTAACCGTTGGGTGGAAAACAAGCTAAAAGTACCTCTGTCTTAACAAGTATGTTTGTGGAGGGCTGGTGTTTGGCCACAGAGGGTTACTCAACAGGATTTCTTTTGGGGGGGTGAAGTTTACTATGAAGTAACACTTCTGTTTTGCACTTGGAAAGCTTGGCAGAGAGTCTTGTTTCTGTGCTGTTTTTTTTTTTAGGGCATCTTGGACATGTCATGAAACTGTTTACTATCTTGGCCCCCTGCCCTGTTAATAACTGGTGTCGTTGCATTTCCACAACAAGAACAGTGCAGATTCCAGGTCAATCACATCAAATCAAATCAAATTGTACTGTCTTATACACAGTGTAAGGGGATTCCAGGTCAATCACTTGCAGTTTTTCCTCCGTTGTGTCATTACCAACTTTTTAATTAAAATATCTAAAAAAAAAAACATCTTGCTGCTGATACTTCCCAGTGGTAGTTCTCCCATTTTGATTTAGACTCCTATTGATCAAATGAAGGGTGTCTATGATCGTCTGTCACCGTTAGTTACCGCCGTCCCTTCTCCCTGGCAGATGCACCAGTACCAACGGGCTTTTGCACAGCAACAGCATCAACACCCCACCCAGCAGCCCTATCCTCTGGAGCTTCCCCTGGGCTCCTATAACCCTGCTGGGCCTGTGCCTGGGACTATGTCCCCCGTGGAGGCTCCATCCACTAGCACCAGGTAACATCCCTCGACCTACTTAACCTCCACTGGGTTTTTACTGCAATATCTATGTAATGTGTCGGTTAGTAAAAGACACCACAAGTAATACTCTCTCGCTCTCTGTCTCTCGCTCTCTGTCTCTCGCTCTCTGTCTCTCGCTCTCTGTCTCTCGCTCTCTGTCTCTCGCTCTCTGTCTCTCGCTCTCTGTCTCTCGGGCTCTCTGTCTCTCGGGCTCTCTG
>NC_056432.1:5293217-5350717 GCF_018296145.1 Oncorhynchus tshawytscha
CCTTGTCTGGTCTGTGAGTTTTGGTGGGCGGCCCTCTCTTGACAGGTTTGTTGTGGAGCCATCTTCTTTCCATTTATTAATAATAATGGATTTAATGGTGCTCTGTGGAATGTTCAAAGTTTCAGATATTTTTTTTATAACCCAACCCTGATCTGTACTTCTCCAAAACGTTGTCCCTGACCTGTTTGGAGAGTTCCTTGGTCTTCATGGTGCTGCTTGCTTGGTGGTGCCCCTTGCTTAGTGGTGTTGCAGACTCTGGGGCCTTTCAGAACAGGTGTGTGTGTATATACTTAGATCATGTGACACTTAGATTGCACACCAGTGGACAGTATTTAACTAACTTAACTTCTGAAGGTAATTGGTGGCACCAGATCTTATTTAGGGGTGAATACATGCATGCACCACTTTTCTTTTTTTCCCTTTTTTTCTTGAAACCATTTTTTGGACTATTTTGTGTTTGTCCATTACATGAAATCCAAATTAATCCAATTAAATTACAGGTTGTAATGCAACAAAATAGGAAAAACACCAAGGGTGATGACTACTTTTGCAAGGCACTGTATATTTGGTTACTGACATTGAATATAGCTTTGGGTGTATAGGCTTCTTGGTACCGGTAATTGACTTTTAACAACATTCTCTTGTCTGCTTCAATCCAACAGGTTCTAGTGTGGCGGTGATAACTGATCAGCCTATTGAAGAGCTCAGTAACCCAGTCGCTGCCCCCGTACCTGTTCCTGTGGGCCAGCCAGCCCTTGAGGAAGTGCTGCAACCTCCGGTGGCAAAGGAGCACAAACCAAGTAGGAGGAGAAACTCTCCTATTGGCGGTTCACAAACGACTCGCAAACCAGGTGGTGACGAATCAGACAGTGACTTTGAGTCAGATCCTCCTTCCCCTAAGAGCAGCGAGGAGGAAGACGACCCGGGGGACGACGAAGGTCTGAACAACGAGCACAGAGAGTTCTTCAACGAACTGGACGATTTGGAGGAAACGGAGATGCTGGGACATAGGCCTCTGCTGATGGACTCAGAGGCTGAGGAAGAGTATGACAAACACAGCTCCGACTCAGACTATGAACCCAGGAAGGTTAAAGAAGGACTTACTAGGAAGCTAAAAGGAGGAGTGGCTACTGCCACCCATGAGGGAAGTCCGAAATTGGAGTCAGAAGACACACTAATCACGATTACGCCTCCCGAGTCACCTGGTGTGGTGGCTGTTAGAGCTTCCCCTTGTGTCGGTGGCATTGTGGATGTGTTTGGTGAGGATGTGTTTGGTGCTGTGCCCTTCTTTCCTCCAGCGGCAGCTCCAACAGAAAGCGCAGACATCTTCTCCGCGGCTCCCTTCAGACAGGTGAGCCAGGAGGCCATAGTCAACCAGCCCAGCCAGGCCTTGGACGAGTTAGACGTCTTCACTAAGGCTCCGTTCAGCCGGAACCTCTCCAAATCTGGCAAGACTGGAAGCAGCGACTTCTCTATGGGTCGGACTCCGCCGGTGTCCCCTGACAGCATCGACCCGTTCGGCTTCTCTCCCTTCCAGCCCGGCCCCACGGGTCTGCCACCAACCACCTCCAGGAGTGCCGAGGACATCTTCCGTCCAGCCTTCGAGAATTCTCTCAGCCCACAGCAGCAGAGGCTGAAGCAGCGTAGCCTCCAGAAGTTGTCCTCACGTCAGAGGAAGTTCTCTGGTGGCACCAGCGGTGGCAGCAATGGCAAGCGTCACCACGGCACGCCCACTGGCGGTCGCAAGAACAACAAGCCCAGCTTCCGAACCCCCGAGCGCGTCCGCCGGCACAAGAAGGTTGGCCGGAGGGACTCCCAGAGCTCCAACGAGTTCCTCAGCACCTCAGACTCCAAGGAGAACATCGGCGTCGGCGGCGTAACGATAGCAGACACCGACAAAGACAAAGGGGCTTCCCTGCCTAGCCTTCCTCATGAGGTTGACCCCTTCGGAGCCAATCCCTTTGGTCCTCAGGATGGCAGCCGACTTAACCAGTACCAAGGTCTTCTGGGGGACAGCAAGGCAGACATGGGTTCGGCCAATGGCAGGCCTCGGACTAGCTCCCTCCATGATGCGTTTGGGGATGGGAACATCATGGATGACTTCGGAGCGGTACTCTTCACAGAACTGGTGGAGCACCCTGGGCCTGAACAGCAGCCGTCACAGCCAGTAGAGCTGGATCCTTTCGGGGCTGCACCGTTCCCCTCCAAACAGTGAATGTCTTGCTAGTCTTCCCGCCACACACACTGCTGCGTTACGCCAAGCCTATGGAGTCCCGGGGAGATATTCCCTTCCAAGGGATGTCAACTAGCTTGGTGGTGTGGTAGTTGATTCTATTTCCAGCCAAATTTAACCTCGATCGGCATCTGCGCTAATGTGTTTCCAATGCTCCCCCCCAAAGGGATATTTTAAAACATGAATACCTGGACTTTGGGATTAACTAAACCAACATAAACCTGTGGCTGAATTTTATTTCAGGTTCTGTATGAATTTCCTTCACCTGTACCTGTTAGTTGACAAGCCTTTTATGCTGCGTCGCAATACGTGTCTCTGAGACATGGAGATCGATTTTTGGTTTCACTCAAGATCATACTGTGTCAACCAACAAGATTGCTCAGTTTTCAGATCTCTTGAGTTGCTGCAAAAACAACTTTTTTTTTGTATTTTCTTTTTCTTGTAAAGAGTGTGGCCTCCATGATCTACCAATAAGATTTAATTTAACACCATAAAGCCTTATAAACATTCTCTGCCTTGCTGCACAGTACCTCGGAAGCCATTTCCTGCCAAATGGTTTTGCCTTTTTGTGTCAACGGAGTGATTCGTTTCAGAGCCTTTATCACTTTGTCATTTCACCCTTCTTAGACCCTTTCATTTCTATATATTTTATATATATATTTTTTTTTTCCATTTAGTCTACTTTATAGTAGTAGATAACAGCTAATTTAGTTTGTTGGGATTTTTTCATTGCAATATATTCACTAGAATGAAAGGGATTCTTCGGGTTTGTTTCATTTCTTTTTAAAGATGACTTATTTTTATTATTTAGGATTTTTCATTTTAGGTTTAATTCCAGACTTTGAACTTGTCAATAAGTACTGTTTGAATGTTATCTTTTACCTCAAAACAATAAAAAATCAAAATCATTATCATTTTTGAATAAGGGGGAAAACACAACCCATTTTTCCTACATGGCGATATTGAATATAATAATATATCTGACTACTTCCACCTCTTGAGACAGTCTTCTGTCTTTGGTAACATAAACCATGCCAAATCTCCTACCATTTACTTGTAGTCTAATTAGAATCAGGTCATGTGTCCAAATTGTTTAAATTAATGCACTTTCAGCGTCGACTCTTCCATTGGCTAGTCATTATGGCAATTATGAATCTGAGGCTACAGAAAGGACAAATATGTCGCTGTCTGATAACCCCGTAACACTATTATTATTTGTTTTCATTCTATTGAAAGCAGTAACTCTCAATCTACTCTGAACATTTCATGACTCGGATCAAGAAGCTATTCAAAATGGCTTTACAATTATGAAACTTGTATGTTCATTAAGGGGGGGAAATATGGATTTACATTTTTTTAAATTAAAAAAAAAAAGTTTGTTTAGGAGATGAGATGATTCTCAGACAGTGACGATATGTACCAACCTTTGGCACATTAACTTGGACTGAAAAAAGCTTGTAGCTGCCTTATTCACCTAGCCTATGGAACCCTGTGGTTTAACATTTTACGTTTCATTTTTATTTAATCTGGTTTTGTATTTATCATGTTATACCGCTGTCCAATAAACAAGTTTGATTAAATGTCCGTTGTCGTCCTTGGAAAGTCATGTAAAGCACATTTTTAGAGCCCTCTGCTAGCTATATTGATTTTTTTATTCATAACTCATGAGCAATAAAAGTCCACATGTAAAAAATTTTTTTAAAGAATGGCCTCGGAGGGGATGGCTGCAGTTTTACTCCTGACCAATTGAATGGCCTCGGAGGGGATGGCTGCAGTTTTACTCCTGACCAATTGAATGGCGTCGGAGGGGATGGCTGCAGTTTTACTCCTGACCAATTGAATGGCGTCGGAGGGGATGGCTGCAGTTTTACTCCTGACCAATTGAATGGCGTCGGAGGGGATGGCTGCAGTTTTACTCCTGACCATTTGAATGGCGTCGGAGGGGATGGCTGCAGTTTTACTCCTGACCAATTGAATGGCGTCGGAGGGGATGGCTGCAGTTTTACTCCTGACCAATTGAATGGCGTCGGAGGGGATGGCTGCAGTTTTACTCCTGACCAATTGTTCAATTTTGTGTTTATTTTTTTTTAGCATTGTTTTTAATTTATTTTGTACATACTATTGATGCTACTGTCTCTCATGACTGAAAAGAGCTTCTGGACATCAGACCAGCGATTACTCATCTCCACCTGGACAAATTTGTTTTTCTTTAATGAGTCTGACAGGAAGGAGATAATGTTGCTCCCAGACGAGGCCCAAATCCCACGAAGAACTGGAAATACTTGGTGCTAAAACCTCTAGACCACCTTCACACGCAGAGACGCATACAAAGCTCGCCCTCCATTTTGTAATATCTGACCATAATTCCATCCTGATTCCTGCTTACACAAAAAAACTAAAGCAGGACATATCCGTGACCCGGAAGTGGTCAGATGACACGGATGCTATGCTAGAGGACTGTTGCTAGCACAGACTGGAATATGTTCCGGGATTCATCCAATGGCATTGAGGAGTATGTGCATCGACGACATCATCCCCTACAGTGACCGTACATATCCCAACCAGAAGCCATGGATTACAGGCAACATCCGCACCAAGCTAAAGGCTAGAGCTGCCGCTTTCAAGGAGCGGGACACAAATCCGGAGGCTTATAAAGAGATCTACTATACCCTCAGACAAACCATCAAACAGGCAAAGTGACAATACAGGACTAAGATTGTATCCTACTACACTGGCTCTGACGCTCATCAAATGTGGCAGGGCTTGCAAACAATTACGGACAACAAAAGAAAACCCAGCCGTGAGCTGCCCAGTAACGCAAGCCTACCAGATGAGCTAAATGTCTTTTTATACTCGCTTCGATGCAAGCAACACTGAAGCATGCATGAGAGCACCAGCTGTTCCGGACAACTGTGTGATCACTCTCTGTAAGCTGATGTGAACAAGACCTTTTAAACAGGTCAACATTCCCAAGGCCGCAGGGCCATATGGATTACCAGGACGTGTACTCCGAGCATGCGCTGACCATCTGGCAAGTGTCTTCACTGACATGTTCAACCTATCCCTGCCTGAGTCTGTAATACCAACATGTTTCAAGCAGACCACCATAGTACCTGTGCCCAAGAAAGCAAAGGTAACCTTCCTAAATGACTACCGCCAAGTAGCACTCACATTGATAGCCATGGAGTGCTTTGAAAGGCTGGTCATCAACACCGTCATGCCAGAAACCCTAGACCACCCCAACAGATCCACAGATGATGCAATCTCAATCACACTCCACACTGCCCTTTCACACCTGGACAAAAGGAACACCTATGTGAGAATGCTGTTCATTGACTACAGGCTCAGCGTCCAACCACATAGGGCCCACAAAGCTCATCATTAAGCTAAGGACCCTAGGACTAAACACCTCCCTCTGCAACTGGATCCTGGACTTCCTGACGGGCTGCCCCCAGGTAGTAAGGGTAGGTAACAACACATCTGCCACGCTGATCCTCAACACGGGGGCCCCTCGGGTGGTGCGTGCTCAGTCCCCTCCTGTACTCCGTGTTTCCCCACGACTGTATTCCCTGTTCACGCAAGTTTGCTGACAACACAATGGTGATAGGCCTGGTTACCAATGATTAGACAGCCTATGGGGAGGTGGTCAGAGACCTGGCAGTGTGGCGCTAGGACAACAACCTCTCCCCCAACATGAGCAAGACAAAGGAAATGATTGTGTACTACAGGAAAAGGAGGGCCTAACACACCCCCATTCACAACGACGGGGGTGAAGTGGAGCGGGTCGAGAGCTTCAAGTTCCTTGGTGTCCACATGACCAACAAACTATCATGGTCCGAACACACCAAGACAGTCGATGTGCGATCGGGTTCAAGTCCGGGATCTGGCTGGGCCTGTCAAGGACATTCAGAGACTTTACTGCGTAGCCTTGGCTGTGTGCTTAGGGTTGTTGTCCTGTTGGAAGGTGAACCTTCGCCCCCGTCTGAGGTCCTGAGTGCTCTGGAGCAGGTTTTCATCAAGGATCTCTGTATTTTGCTCTGTTCATTTTTTTCCTCAATCCTGACTAGTCTCCCAGTCTCTGCCACTGAAAAACATCCCCACAGCATGATTCTGCCACCAACATGCTTCACCATAGGGTTGGTGCCAGGTTTCCTCCAAAAGTGATTCTTGGCATTCAGGCCAAAGAGTTCAATCTTTGTTTCATCAGACCAGAGAATCTAGTTTCTCACGGTCTTTGTCTCTTGGTGTCTTTTGGGAAACTCTAAGCGGGCTGTCATGTGCCTTTTACTGAGGAGTGGCTTCTGTCTGACCACTCTACCATAAAGGCCTGATTGGTGGAGTGCTGCAGACATGGTTGTCCTTCTGGAAGGTTCTCCCATCTCCACAGTGAAAGTCTGGAGCTCTGTCAGTGACCATTGGGTTCTTGGTCACCTCCCTGACTGGCCTCCCCGATTGCTCAGTTTTGCCTGGCGGCCAGCTCTAGGTAGAGTCTTGGTAGTTCCAAACTTCTTACATTTAAGAATGATGGAGGCCAATGTGTTCTTGGATACCTTCAATGCTGCAGAATTGGTTTTTTTACCCTTCCCCAGATCTGTGCCTCGAGAGAATCCTGTCTCGGAGCTCCACGGACAATTCCTTTAACCTCAAGGCTTGGTTTTTGCTCTGACATGCACTGTTAACTGCGGGACCTTTATATAGACAGGTGTGTGCCTTCCCAAATCATGTCCAATCAAATTGTAGTAACATCTCATGGATTATCAATGGAAACAGGATGCACCTGAGCTCAAGTTCGAGTCTCATAGCGAAGGGTCTGAATACTTATGTAAATAAGGTATTTCTCGTTTTCCTATTTTTAATAAATTGGCAAACATCTCTAAACCTGTTTTTGCTTTGTTATAATGGGGTATTGTGTGTAGATTGAGGATTTAAAAAAAAATCTATTTTAGAAAGGGTCAAGGGGTCGTAATACTTTCCGAAGGCTCTGAAGTCGAATCAAATCAAATTTTATTTGTCACATACACATGGTTTGCAGATGTTAATGCAAGTGTAGCGAAATGCTTGTGCTTCTAGTTCCGACAGTGCAGTAATATCTAACAAGTAATCTAACAAATTCACAACAACTATCAATTCCACAACTACTACCTTATACACACAAATGTAAGGGATGAATAAGAATATGTACATATAAATATATGAATGAGTGATGGCCGAACGGCATAAGCAAGATGCAGTAGATGGTATAGAACAGTATATACATATGAGATGAGTAATGTAAGGTATGTAAACATTAAAGTGGTGTTATTTAAGATGACTAGTGATACATTTTATTAAGTACATATATTAAAGTGGCCAGAGATTTGAGTCTGTATGTTAGCAGCAGCCTCTCTATGTTAGTGATGGCTGTTTATAACAGTCTGATGGCCTTGAGATAGAAGCTGTTTTTCAGTCTCTCGGTCCCAGCTTTGATGCACCTGTACTGGCCTCGCCTTCTGGATGATAGCGGGGTGAACAGGCAGTGGCTCGGGTGGTTGTTGTCCTTGATGATCTTTATGGCCTTCCTGTGACATCGGGTGCTGTAGGTGTCCTGGAGGGCAGGTAGTTTGCCCCCAGTGATGCGTTGTGCAGACCTCACTACCCTCTGGAGAGCCTTGCAGTTGAGGGCGGTGCAGTTTCTGTACCAGGTGGTGTTACAGCCTGACAGGGTGCTCTCGATTGTGCATCTGTAAAAGTTTTAGGTGACAAGCCAAATTTCTTCAGCCTCCTGAGGTTGAAGAGGTGCTGCTGCGCGTTCTTCACCACGCTGTCTGTGTGGGTGGACCATTTCAGTTTGTCCGTGATGTGTACGCCGAGGATCTTAACTTTCCACCTTCTCCACTACTGTCCCATCAATGTGGATTGTTTTGTTTGAGTAAGAGGTTATTTTCCTGACACCATACTCTGTGGGCCCTCACTACCACTGTAGTGTCGTCTGCAAACTTGATGATTGAGTTGGAAGCGTGTATGGCCACGCAGTCATGGGTGAACAGGGAGTACAGGATAGGGCTGAGAAGGCACCCTTCTGGGGCCCCAGTGTTGAGGATCAGCGGGTTGGAGATGTTGTTACCTACCCTCACCACCTGGGGGCGGCCCGTCAAATGTCCAGGACCCAGTTACACAGGGCGGGGTCAAAACCCAGGGTCTCGAGCTTAATGACGAGTTTGGAGGGTACTATGGTATTAAATGCTGAGCTGTAGTCAATGAACAGCATTCTTACATAGGTATTCATCTTGTCCAGATGGGATAGGGCAGTGTGATGGTGACTGCATCGTCAGTGGCCCTATTGGGGCGGGTAGCAAATTGGAGTGGGTCTAGGGTGACTGGTAGGGTGGAGGTGATATGATCCTTGACTAGTCTCTCAAAGCACTTCATGATGACAGAAGTGAGTGCCACAGGGAGATAGTCATTTAGTTCAGTCACCTTTGCCTTCTTGGGAGCAGGAACAATGTTGGCCATTTTGAAGCATGAGGAGACAGCAGACTGGGATAGGGAGAGATTGAATATGTCCATAAACACACCAGCCAGCTGGTCTGCGCATGCTCTGAGGACACGGCTAGGGCCGGCAGCCTTGCGAGTGTTAACACGTTTAACTGTTTTACTCAAGTTGGCCACGGTGAAGGAGAGCCCACAGGCTTTAGTAGGGAGCTGTGTCAGTGGCACTGCGTTGTCCTCAGCGAGCAAAGAAGTTGTCTAATTTGTCTGGAAGCAAGACATCAATGTCCGCAACTGGTTTTCTTTTTGTTATCCGTGATTGACTGTAGACCCTGCCACACGTCTCGTGTTTGTGTGTGTAAGGGTCAAGGGTCTTTCTTTACTTTTACTGTCTCCATTGTAAAAAAAAAAAATAGTGAAGATGTCAACTCTGGAGCAGTGGAAACACGTTTTCTGAAGTGACGAATAATGCTTCACCATCTGGCAGTCCGACAGATGAATCTGGTTTTGGCGGATGCCAGGAGAACGCGACCTGCCCCATTGCGTTGTGCCAACTGTACAATTTGGTGGAGAAGGAATCATGGTCTGGGGCTGTTTTTCATGGTTCGTACTAGGCCCCTTAGTTCCAGTAAAAGGAAGTCTTAATGCCGGACAGTCCTAGGTGTGCTGCAGGTATTCTGGGCTGGAAGTCTTAATGTTGGACAGTCCTAGGTGTGTAGGGCTAGGCAGTCTTAGGCGTGCAGTCCTAGGCGTGCAGGGCTAGCAGTCCTAGGCGTGCAGGGCTGGGCAGGGCTGGGCAGTCCTAGGTGTGCAGGGCTGGGCAGTCCTAGGCGTGTACGGCTGGGCAGTCCTAGGCGTGCAGGGCTGGACAGTCCTAGGTGTGCTGCAGGCGTGCAGGGCTGGACAGTCCTAGGTGTGTGCTGCAGGCGTGCAGGGCTGGACAGTCCTAGGTGTGCTGCAGGCGTGCAGGGCTGGACAGTCCTAGGTGTGTAATACTGGGCAGTCCTAGGTGTTCCGGGCTGGGCCGTCCTAGGTGTGCTGCAGGCATTCTGGACAGTCCTAGGTGTTCCGCAGGTATTCTGGACAGTCCTAGGTGCTCTGCAGGTGTTCCGGGCTGGGCCGTCCTAGATGTTCCGCAGGTATTCTGGACAGTCCTAGGTGTTCTGGGCTGGGCCGTCCTAGGTGTTTCTGGCTGGGCAGTCCTAGGTGTAAAGGACTGGGCAGTCCTAGGTGTAAAGGACTGGGCAGTCCTAGGTGTGCAATACTGGGTAGTCCTAGGTGTTCTGGGCTGGACAGTCCTAGGTGTGCTGCAGGTATTCTGGGCTGGGCAGTCCTATGTGTTCTGGGCTGGGCAGCCCTAGGTTTTCTGGGCTGGGTCGTCCTAGGTGTTCCGCAGTTATTCTGGACAGTCCTAGGTGTGTAGGGCTAGGCAGTCCTAGGTGTGTAGGGCTAGGCAGTCCTAGGCGTGCAGGGCTAGGCAGTCCTAGGCGTGCAGGGCTAGGCAGTCCTAGGCGTGCAGGGCTAGGCAGTCCTAGGCGTGCAGGGCTGGGCAGGGCAGTCCTAGGCGTGCAGGGCTGGGCAGGGCAGTCCTAGGCGTGCAGGGCTGGGCAGGGCAGTCCTAGGCGTGCAGGGCTGGGCAGGGCAGTCCTAGGCGTGCAGGGCTGGGCAGGGCAGTCCTAGGCGTGCAGGGCAGGGCAGTCCTGGGCGTGCAGAGCTGGGCAGTCCTGGCGTGCAGGGCTGGGCAGTCCTAGGCGTGTACGGCTGGGCAGTCCTAGGCGTGTATGGCTGGGCAGTCCTAGGCGTGCAGGGCTGGGCAGTCCTAGGTGTGCTGCAGGCGGGCAGGGATGGACAGTCCTAGGTGTGTAATACTGGGCAGTCCTAGGTGTTCCGGGCTGGGCTGTCCTAGGTGTGCTGCAGGCATTCTGGACAGTCCTAGGTGTTCCGCAGGTATTCTGGACAGTCCTAGGTGCTCTGCAGGTGTTCCGGGCTGGGCCGTCCTAGATGTTCCGCAGGTATTCTGGACAGTCCTAGGTGTCCCGGACTGGGCAGTCCTAGGTGTCCCGGACTGGACCGTCCTAGGTGTTCCGCAGGTATTCTGGACAGTCCTAGGTGTTCTGGGCTGGACAGTCCTAGGTGTTCTGGGCTGGACAGTCCTAGGTGTTCTGGGCTGGACAGTCCTAGGTGTTCTGGGCTGGACAGTCCTAGGTGTTCTGGGCTGGACAGTCCTAGGTGTTCTGGGCTGGACAGTCCTAGGTGTTCTGGGCTGGACAGTCCTAGGTGTTCTGGGCTGGACAGTCCTAGGTGTTCTGGGCTGGACAGTCCTAGGTGTTCTGGGCTGGACAGTCCTAGGTGTTCTGGGCTGGACAGTCCTAGGTGTTCTGGGCTGGACAGTCCTAGGTGTTCTGGGCTGGACAGTCCTAGGTGTTCCGGGCTGGACAGTCCTAGGTGTTCCGGGCTGGACAGTCCTAGGTGTTCCGGGCTGGGTCCTAGGTGTTCCGGGCTGGACAGTCCTAGGTGTTCCCGGCTGGACAGTCCTAGGTGTTCCCGGCTGGACAGTCCTAGGTGTGCAGGACTGGGCAGTCCTAGGTGTGCAGGACTGGGCCGTCCTAGGTGTGCAGGACTGGGCCGTCCTAGGTGTGCAGGACTGGGCCGTCCTAGGTGTGCAGGACTGGGCCGTCCTAGGTGTGCTGCAGGTATTCTGGGTTGGGTAGTCCTAGAAGTTGTATCCCAAGCTTATTGTGTCCCTCTTTGGGGCAACAGTCCTAGGCATGCTCTGTGTCATCTTGGCAGTAGTCCCCTACTGTAGGTGTGATGTGAGTAGTGTCGGCATTCCTAGGGGGTAGTCTACCATTGACAGTCCTATGTATGTACGATGAGGTCTGTGCAGGGGAAGCTGTGTCAGTGGGACTAGATGAAGAGGGTAGCCTGGTGCCACCAGTCGAACCTCACGATCAACAGAACATGCTACACCTGGTGGCTGGAGCCCAGGTAGTTCAACTGACCTGAGAGAGGGAACACCAGAACTTATGGTAATAGGGAATGGGTTTACAAAGACAATCCCGAGAATGTGTGTTCTCCAAACCAGGTTCATCACCATGACAACGAGGGAACCGGAAATGAAATTTTAGGCTCTATCTCAATTTGTTTTTCTGTGATGTCCTTGCATCCCATCTACTCGCTTGCCAAAAGTCCCCTCACACCTTCTCCAAATTTATTTAAAAAAGGTGAGGAGAGAGGGATGCAAGAAATCAAGGGGAAAAATGTTTTATTGAGAAAGGGGTTAACTCAACAGCTTACCTGGGAAGTAGCACTCAGGAACCTTAGCCTTTGTCCTTTACGTCTCTAAGGCAACGATCACATAGTGTAGTAGCATACGTTAAATTAGGTGAACGAACCACCGGTAACTTTCCCAAGATTGTCTGGTTTTCCCAGAAACCTGGTTGGTTACTGCCGCCACCCTCTGAACACACGTGTCCAGGGAGTTGGCGGTTTGATTCCCCGTTCACTTTTTATGCTGTATCCCTGTCCTCAGTCTTCCCGTCTACATTTCCGGGCCTGTATCTTCAAGCTTTATTAACATAGACAAAATAAACCCACGTCGGAGGACTCCAACTAGAGGATTCCCTCCTAATTTATATTTATCCTTCAACTGGGATGTCTGGAAGGGGGATTAAGAAATGGGATTTTGGTCGAAAGTTACCCGGACTTGTACGAGTTCTGAAGCGCCAGTTCCAATGTACAGTGGGGATGAGGCCATAGCTGTCCACGCTGCAGGAGATGACGCGGAATTGCTGCCACTGAGTTAGTGAGGGGTGGGGGTGGGGGGGGGATCTGGGTAAAGAACACTGCCAAGATCACGGCTAGCACTGAAACCAAGTACACCTGACGCCAGTACTGTGGAAAAGTAGAAGAAGATTACTTAATAGTCACAGACACATCTTTTCCATTTATCCCAATCCACCCAACACCCTCTCTCTTGTTTTTTAAAGTTTTTTTTTTTTTACAGAAATATATTAAATTAAAAGATTTCTTAAAAATACAAGTGTACTTTCTCAAGGCATCTGCACCAAACAAAATCCAGATACACACTTGCTTGCCAATTTGGGTGGAATTTCAGTTTTCAC
This sequence comes from Oncorhynchus tshawytscha, assembly GCF_018296145.1. Lineage (NCBI taxonomy): Eukaryota > Metazoa > Chordata > Actinopteri > Salmoniformes > Salmonidae > Oncorhynchus > Oncorhynchus tshawytscha. The sequence continues at coordinate 5,306,043 of NC_056432.1, forward strand.
AGTGAATTAATTTTCACGTCGAGAAATATGCCCACACAAACACGAGCATAATTTAGGTTTTCTGGAATATACACCTTGTATATTTGGCAACGTTTTTTTCATTCCACTTAAACTCATTCCACAAAACTCTCCTTTTTATTGTATTTGAGTTATACTACTCAAAATAATACATTTTTGTTTTCTTTTTGTTGTTGAATCCCTTTTCTCTTTGGGGACTTGGCTGATTGAGTAGTCACCCAAAGTGGAGGCGCCCCAGTCTTGGCAGGCATGGGGGAGTAGTGGAGATGGTTCTGGCCTCCCCTATGTGTGAATGTCATATGGTGGGTAACAGGAGTGATGGACCGTTCTGTGAACGCAGCCATCTGGTTCTGACTGGAGCAGATTTCAGCTGCGTTCTGGGGGCACAATAACCCAGCACTTCCAATATGCGGGGGGAAACTGCTTACTGGTGCCACCGCCAAAAATTCTGAGAGACAGACATACCGCCGCAAAGCACCCACAGGACAGAAACGAGTGAGTGGGAGGCAACTGGAAAGGGGAAGGAACGGACGGATTTGCTTGGGCAACACATCAAAGTCCAAATTGTTTTCCTTCAGTAACAGAGCAGCAATGAAATGAAACTCACATCCTATTTATTTTTCTAGGAATAATGAATTTATCAAGAGAATTTTCAATTATCTCCAAGGGCCATCCATGTCAGAATTGTAGAACAGAAAAAGCAGTCCGCTATTAACCTAGAGTCCTTGGGAAATTCAGACAGAACTGATCCGAAGGAAGAGATTCATTCCTACACCTCGCACACAAAATCCTTCGCATGTCAAGCTGTCCCTAACGTGTGATTTCATGCAATGTTAAGTACCGCAGGGTAAATAACGTCTGCATGGGTAGAAGTTTGCTTAGCCTACTAAACAGTTTTTAAGTTCCTGTTCGTGCACATCATAGAGGACCTGACATGGACGGCGCCGCTTCAACATCAGGCAACTGAAGAAATTTGGCATGGGGCCCCTAAGATCCTCAAGAAGTTCTACAGCTGCACCATCGAGAGCATCTTGACCGACCTCCCGGTCTTCAACCGCAAATGCTCTACAGAGGGTGATGCGCACGGCCCAATACATCATTGGGGACGAGGGCCGTGCCCTCACCGAGCCATGGGCTGTTCACTGTCTTACCATCTGGTACCCGGAGCGTCAGGTTTTGGACCAATAGGCTCCAAGACAGCTTCTACCACCAGGCCACCAGGCCATCAGACTGCTGAACAGCTAGCCTGGTTGTCTCCCTGCACAGACCTTCCCCTTAGAGACTGTTTGCACTGACTCTACACACATCCAACCCTTACACACACACACACACTCAACAACAACCCATAAACAAGCAAATTGATTGATAAAGTCGCAAATGTGTGTGTATGTATGTATATTATATATTTTATTATTATTTTTTTATGACACGTGACACCTGTCTGTGCTACTGAAATTGTATATGGTTATATTATGTAAAAACACTTAACATTTATGATTTAAAAAAAAAATGTATTTCTGAATTATATTTGTTCTTACAATCCCCCTTCATGCTAATGAGCAATCATTCTGACAGTGGAATTCATACATTTCATATATGTTATCGCAAAAGAAAATTATAATTTGGTTGTGTTTATGAAGGTCTTAAATTAACATTAGAATACAAACAAATATATTTTTAAATAATAACAATAGCGTTTTAATTTGTTTGTTACTGTAGGCTATATGTAAAACAATAATTAAAAAACATTGGACTGTTCAATCAATTGTATTCATGGGAGTTCCTTTGTTACAACTATGACAGAGAAAGCATGTGTGTTGGGAGACAGTAACAGCTTTGTCTTTTATATATGTATATATATATATATTTAAAAAATACCAACCGGTAAAAATGTGTAAAACACCATTAGCCTGAACATTATTATACACACCAAGTGTGCTTGATAAATAACGGCATTAAATATATATATATATATATATAAGTATTGATATGACTGCAGTCAACAAAAAAAAAAAAATGAATTAATGTCAGCTTGTGCTCACATGGTGTGCGTCTTCACACAATGTCATCATTTGGATCATGTCCATGTTACATAAACAACGAAAGCTGGCGAGTCCGTTTTTGCTTGACGACCTGCTCTCTCAGTGAAGACATTTTGATAATCGGCCTGTATTATTGTCACCGGCTCGTTCTATCTAAAACTGTGCCGTCACTTCCTCGTTACTGCTTCATCGTTTCGTTTTGGTGTTCAGCGTCAGGTAGGTTACTTTCTACATGTAAACCGTTAACTAGTTACCTGTCCAACATTTTAATCAGTAACGTAACTTTTAGATTTTCCCCCAAACTCAGTAACGTAATCTGATTACATTCAGTTACTTTTAGATGACTTTCCCCTTACGAGGCGTTTAGAAGAAGACAAAAAAAATGTATGTTACCAATTGAACGACATCTATTGCAGAATAAATCATTGTTATTGTTTTACTGGCCATATGTGGATGTTTCATTTTACTTTATGGGTTGGTTAGGTAGGCTTCCTCTAACCCATCGCTTTCTACTACATATAAATACGATTAAATTGTATCTTTACATTTAAAAACCAAAAGTCTAACCTAATTCCAGTCATTCCAATATAAATGTTATCCCCCAAGAATAGGACGTGGAGATATGGAAGTAAAACATTTGGCAAATCTTTTTACCTGAGCATGACCCCAGAACCAGCCCTACTCTGTTGTTTGTGATTTTGTTGTCATGGAGAACTGATTTGGGCCCATTGACTCCAGTTGAAAAATAAACGCTGCTCTCATGGAATGGCCTGCTTTGAGCCCTACTGAAATGTGATATTTACCTGTGAAAAATGAATGTCAGCATGCTGCATTTGATACAGGTCTATTGTTAACCTTTTTGTTGGTGACACTTTCATATCTTGATAATATTAAACTATTTACATGTTTTTATTTGTAATTCAATCTTTATTAATAAACCAGGCAAGTCAATTAAGAACACATTCTTATTTACGTTGACGGCCTACACCGGCCAAGCCCGGACGACGCTGCGGCCAATTGTGCGCCGGCCTATGGGACTCCCAATCACGGCCGGTTGTGATACAGCCTGGATTCAACCCAGGGTGTCTGTAGTGTCTCTAACACTGAAATGCAGTGCCTTAGACCGCTGCACCATTCGGGAGCCCATCCCATAAGCCCATCCCATAAGTCTATCAAAAGTGTGTGAGTTTGAACATGTGTCCATTAGGTCTATGGATGTATTTGTTTTATCAGCATGAATTAGATTGAGCAATAAAAAAACTGTTATTCCCTAGGCTGGGATCTACACTGTGTATCTGTTGTTCCATGGGCTGGGATCTACACTGTGTATCTGTTGTTCCATAGGCTGGGATCTACACTGTGTATCTGTTGTTCCATAGGCTGGGATCTACACTGTGCAGCTGTTGTTCCATAGGCTGGGATCTACACTGTGTATCTGTTGTTCCATAGGCTGGGATCTACACTGTGTATCTGTTGTTCCATAGGCTGGGATCTACACTGTGTATCTGTTGTTCCATAGGCTGGGATCTGCACTGTGTATCTGTTGTTCCATAGGCTGGGATCTGCACTGTGTATCTGTTGTTCCATAGGCTGGGATCTACACTGTGTATCTGTTGTTCCATAGGCTGGGATCTACACTGTGTATCTGTTGTTCCATAGGCTGGGATCTACACTGTGTATCTGTTGTTCCATAGGCTGGGATCTACACTGTGTATCTGTTGTTCCATAGGCTGGGATCTACACTGTGTATCTGTTATTCCATAGGCTGGGATCTACACTGTGTATCTGTTGTTCCATAGGCTGGGATCTACACTGTGTATCTGTTGTTCCATAGACTGGGATCTACACTGTGTATCTGTTGTTCCATAGGCTGGGATCTACACTGTGTATCTGTTGTTCCATCTGTTACACTGTTCTGTTATTCCATAGGCTGGGATCTACACTGTGTATCTGTTGTTCCATAGGCTGGGATCTACACTGTGTATCTGTTGTTCCATAGGCTGGGATCTACACTGTGTATCTGTTGTTCCATAGGCTGGGATCTACACTGTGTATCTGTTGTTCCATAGGCTGGGATCTACACTGTGTATCTGTTATTCCATAGGCTGGGATCTACACTGTGTATCTGTTATTCCATAGGCTGGGATCTACACTGTGTATCTGTTGTTCCCTAGGCTGGGATCTACACCATGTATCTGTTGTTCCCTAGGCTGGGATCTACACTGTCTATCTGTTGTTCCATAGGCTGGGATCTACACTGTGCAGCTGTTGTTCCATAGGCTGGGATCTACACTGTGTATCTGTTATTCCATAGGCTGGGATCTACACTGTGTATCTGTTGTTCCATAGGCTGGGATCTACACTGTCTATCTGTTGTTCCCTAGGCTGGGATCTACACTATGCAGCTGTTGTTCCATAGGCTGGGATCTACACTATGCAGCGGTTGTTCCCTAGGCTGGGATCTACACTATGCAGCGGTTGTTCCCTAGGCTGGGATCTACACTATGCAGCTGTTGTTCCATAGGCTGGGATCTACACTGTGCAGCTGTTGTTCCATAGGCTGGGATCTACACTGTGTATCTGTTGTTCCCTAGGCTGGGATCTACACTATGCAGCTGTTGTTCCATAGGCTGGGATCTACACTATGCAGCTGTTATTCCATAGGCTGGGATCTACACTATACAGCTGTTGTTCCATAGGCTGGGATCTACACTGTGCAGCTGTTGTTCCATAGGCTGGGATCTACACTGTGCAGCTGTTGTTCCATAGGCTGGGATCTACACTGTGCAGCTGTTGTTCCATAGGCTGGGATCTGCACTGTGCAGCTGTTGTTCCATAGGCTGGGATCTACACTGTGTATCTGTTGTTCCATAGGCTGGGATCTGCACTGTGTATCTGTTGTTCCATAGGCTGGGATCTACACTGTGTATCAGTGGTCTCTGATTGGTGGTCATCATTTGGTGTGTCGTCACAGTGGTCTCTGATTGGTGGTCATCATTTGGTGTGTCATCATAGTGGTCTCTGATTGGTAGTCTGACTCACTCAGGTGGAACAAACTTAAATTTGCGCCTTTTTTTCAATGCTAATTTCAATGTCATTGAGAAACAGAGAAGTGTCAACGTTTTTAGAGTCGCAAACATCCTTTCTGAATTTAAAAGTAATCATTGAAGTAAACATCTAGTTTTCCAAAAGTATCTGTAATCTGAACACAATATTTTTGCTGGTAATGTAACGGATTACAGTTACCGTTTTCTTTTGTTGTAATCCCTTATATGTTACGGATTACATGTCATCGGTAACTCCCCAACGCTGTTGGTGGTGGCACGAGCAGCTGCTCATTGCGCACGGTTCTGTTTTTTTTTTTGTGCGTTTAGGACGTTTAAAGCTGAGGCTCAGAATCAGAAGAATAATCATCAGAAATGTCATGATTAATTTCTTCCCTCTTCCATCGGATTCATTTTCATTCAGATTTTGTAGCAGCACGTGCATCCATTAGTCTTGGGCTTCTTGCCATTGTAAATTACGCACGCTCTCACTGTGCACTACCAGTAAACCAGAAGTAGACTGATAAAACTACTTGGATTACGGTGGACTGATATAACGTACACACTATTTTGATATTATAATTTGAATAGATCGATACAATAGAACGGTCTGCCTTGTTCTTCATTCACAATTGGTGATTGCATAATAATACAATGTTTACCTCCCCTCACTCATCATCACTTCTACTTCATTGGTTTATATCTGGTATGTGTGAAATTATACTGAACAGAAATATAAACGCAACATGTAAAGTGTTGGTCCCATGTTTCATGAGTGGAAAAAAAAACAAATCACAAACAGATACTTTAAATAAGTACATAAAGCGTATTTCTCTAAAATGTACATACATGTGTTTACATCCCTGTTAAGGAGCATTGCTCCTATGCCCAGATAATCCATCCACCTGACAGGTGTGGCATATCAAGAAGCTGTTTAAACAGCATGACCATTTACACAGGTGCACCTTGTGCTGGGGACAGTAAAAGGTCACTCTAAAATTGGCAGTTTTGTCACACAACACAATGACACAGACGTCTCAAGTTTTTGAGGGAGCGTGTAAATTGGCATGCTGACTGCAGGAACGTCCACCAGAGTTGTTGCCTGAGAATTTTCTGTTAATTTATTTTTCATCCGTCGCCTCCAATGTCATTTTAGAAAACTTGGCAGTACTGTACATCCAACCAGCCTCATAACCGCAGACCATGTGTAACCACGCGTAACCATGTGTAACCACGGAGGGTTGCTGAGGAGAAATCTCTGATTGGCTGGGCCCTTCCCCAGCCATGTGAAATCCATAGATTAGGGCCTTATGCAACTCGGTCAAATCTTTGAAATTGTTGCATGTTGCATGTATATTTTTTGGTTTGGTGTAGTTTCGGGCTAGTTTAGGTTCAGTTTCAAGGCAATTATCAGGATGATTATCACTGTCTAGAGAAGAAGGAGGGGCAACAGGGGGATAACCACTCCACAAATTACACACCCTCCTAAAACTGCTTATAATTCCAGTTCTGTTTGTGATATTAAGTTTCTAACAATGACACTGTGCTTTATAGACTTGTTTAGGACAAGTCCAGGAAGGAGGAGGATGGGGGGTGGGGGGTGCATGATTTTTTTTTTTAAATGGCAGAGTAATATTGTTTTTAAATTTTAATGAGCAGTTTAAATGACTGCTTTAACGGTTCTAGTGTATCTGCCTGATTTAGTTTTTTGGCAGACACCACACGCACAAGAGCCTAATTGTAGCCAAATACTTATTTACCGGTACATATGGGCACTACTTGATACTGTTATTAGGCCTCCTTACTACAACACGTAGTAAAATGATGACGCCCCCAAAAAATAAGCAGAACGCAAACTTTGCAAACATCGGGTTTTGCTTACCATAGTTCGACAAAGAATATGACATGCCACTTGAAAACAATAAGATAACCTACTTTGTTTTTCTAGTTGCTAAAACATTGACAGGTTTTACATGCTTGACAGGTGCAATGGCGCTCGCCCAAGATGCTCGACTGAATCTTCAGTGTGCAGTACACTGCTGGTTTTTGTCGGTTAAATTACGCTATTCTTAAATATTACTTCTCAAATATAGATACAAGGCCTATTGTGTAGCCTGTTCGGGGTATCTGCAGGTTCCATGAAGTTGAATTTAAGATTTTTTTAAGACCTTTTTAATGCCACTTGTAATACAATTTAATACAAATTTTGGGATCTGCACATACCACACTCCTGCTAATGTTCCTCCCCAGAAATTAGTCCACATTGGCAAAAAGTTGTATTTTGGCTCTTTCACCAAAATCCACATGGCTCGTATTATCAGGCACATGTGCTATTTTAGCAATTAGCATTCTAATGGATGTAGTAGCATAGTGGATAGGCTATAGATGGCTAATGGATGTAGTAGCATGGTGGCTAGGCTATAGATGGCTAATGGATGTAGTAGCATGGTGGCTAGGCTATAGATGGCTAATGGATGTAGTAGCATGGTGGCTAGGCTATAGATGGCTAATGGATTTAGTAGCATGGTGGCTAGGCTATAGATGGCTAATGGATGTAGTAGCATGGTGGCTAGGCTATAGATGGCTAATGGATGTAGTAGCATGGTGGCTAGGCTATAGATGGCTAATGGATGTAGTAGCATGGTGGCTAGGCTATAGATGGCTAATGGATGTAGTAGCATGGTGGCTAGGCTATAGATGGCTAATGGATGTAGTAGCATGGTGGCTAGGCTATAGATGGCTAATGGATGTAGTAGCATGGTGGCTAGGCTATAGATGGCTAATGGATGTAGTAGCATAGTGGCTAGGCTATAGATGGCTAATGGATGTAGTAGCATAGTGGCTAGGCTATAGATGGCTGATGGATATAGTAGCGTAGCGGCTAGGCTATAGATGGCTAATAGATGTAGTAGCGTAGTGGCTAGGCTATAGATGGCTGATGGATGTAGTAGCGTAGCGGCTAGGCTATAGATGGCCATTTGTTTAGCCTAACCCAATGGGCTAGTCATTAGCTAGATCACAAACTCTTAAGTGTTCAGCATTTTGTATTCGCTAACAATACCAGCTTAGTATAATGAGTCAATACCATAATAATAATAATACCACTGTGGAAGAATGTCAAATAGACAGCACTGTTACTGTATACAACATGTGGTCAACTCTGCAACGGGAGAGCTAGGCCACCTGGTGTGCAGGCTTTTGATCGAGCACTGCTCAGACACGCCCGAGTCAGCTTAACAAGTTCCCGTTGAACAGTTGAGTGTGTTAGAGTAGGGCTGGAACAAAAGCCTGCACACTCTCCTGGGGCTATTATGACATTAGAACATTAGAACAGTAACCTAGAACTGAAAAATGTCTAATTCAATAATTCCCTCATTCGGTGAATCAGTTGTCAAATGGCTGTACATCGAAGGAGGGCAGCTAAGCGGGAGGGCTCTAGACTGACTTTTTTTCCCCCAATGCCAGGTAAGACAGGAAGTTAGCTATTCCATATAGATCAGGTATTCCCAAACTGGGGTATGTACTCACAATGCCGTCGGGGGTACGCCAAATAAAAATGTGATTCACATTTATTTTCCAACGGAGCTATACATTTCGTTGTTTTTTTTCTCGCCTGAGTAGCCTCGTTTCACTGGCAAAAAAATAAAAAATGAAACTATCTAGTGTTCAGTGTTCAGCGAAATAACAACACAATGTCAAATACAGGAAGCCTAGTCAAATAATTAACATCCAATCACATTAACCGTTACTCATCCAATCACATTAAGCGTTACTCATCCAATCACATTAACCGTTACTCATCCAATCACATTAACCGTTACTCATCCAATCACATTAACCGTTACTCATCCAATCACATTAACCGTTACTCATCCAATCACATTAACCAATCCAATCACATTAACCGTTACTCATCCAATCACATTAACCGCTCATCCAATCACATTAACACTCATCCAATCACATTAACCGTTACTCATTCAATCACATTAAGCGTTACTCATCCAATCACATTAACCGTTACTCATCCAATCACATTAACCGTTACTCATCCAATCACATTAACCGTTACTCATCCAATCACATTAACCGTTACTCTCTCACAGGAAACCTTCACTCTTGCTCAGACATTTAGAAACGAAACTTAACAAAAAATAAGAAAAATTAGCCACAGGAGTTTTTGAGTGAGAATAAAGACGACTTTCGAGTAGTAAGACGTGTATAAAAGCAACAGATACCATTAATAAGAAGGAGCTAGAAGTGTCTTATATGGTGAGCTACCGAGTGGCTAGGACTGGCAAGTCCATACTATTGTGGAGGAGTGGCTAGGACAGGCAAGTCCCATACTATTGTGGAGGAGTGGCTAGGACAGACAAGCCCCATACTATTGTGGAGGAGTGGCTAGGACAGGCAAGTCCCATACTATTGTGGAGGAGTGGCTAGGACAGACAAGCCCCATACTATTGTGGAGGAGTGGCTAGGACAGGCAAGTCCCATACTATTGTGGAGGACTGGCTAGGACAGGCAGGCCCCATGCTATTGTGGAGGACTGGCTAGGACAGGCAAGCCCCATGCTATTGTAGAGGAGTAGCTAGGACAGGCAAGCCCCATACTATTGTGGAGGACTTAATTCTTCCTGCTGCAGAGGATATGGCTGGGACAATACTGGGGGGAAAAGCCCCAAACAACTATACAGACAATGCCGTGATCAAACAACACTGTTTCACGATGCATCAGTGACATGTCAGGAGATGTTTTAAAACAATTACTGCTTCGCATACAAGCCAGTGAATTCTATGCGTTACAGCTGGATGAGTCAACAGACATGGCGGGCCTGGCACAGCTCCTGGTATATGTCCGTTACGTTTATGGGGGGTCAATTAAGGAAGACATCTTCTTCTGCAAACCACTGGAAACCAGGACAACAGGTGAGGATTTCAAGATGTGTTGGTATCTGTACTGATGGCACAAAAGCCATGACAGGGAGACATAGTAGAGGGGTAACGCGGGTGCAAGCAGTTGCTCCCGACGCCACTTGGGTACACTGCAGCATCCACCGAGAGGCTCTTGCTGCCAAGGGAATACCTGACAGCTTGAAAGACGTTTTGGACACTACAGTGAAAATGGTTATCTTTGTTAAAACAAGGCCCCTGAACTCTTGTGTATTTTCTGCATTATGCAATGATATGGGCAGCGACCATGTAAAGCTTTTAAAACATACAGAAGTGCGCTGGTTATCAAGGGGCAAATTATTTACACATTTTTTAATTGAGAGAAAAATTCATCTTTACTGACCATAATTTTCACTTGTCTGAACGCTTGCATGATGACGTTTCTCACACGACTGGCCGATCTGGGTGATGTTTTTTCTCACCTGAATGATCTGAATCTAGGATTACAGGGACTCTCTGCAACTATATTCAATGTGCAGGACTAACTTGAGGCTATGAATAAGAAGTTGGAGCTCTTCTCTGTCTGCATTAACAAGGACAACACACAGGTCTTTCCATCATTGTATGATTTTTTTTGTGTGCAAATGAACTCAAGTTTACGGACAATGTCAAATGTGATATAGCGAATCACCTGAGTGAGCTGGGTGTGCAATTACTCAGGTACTTTCCCGAGACGGATGACAAAAACAACTGGATTTGTTATCCCTTTCATGCCCTGCCTCCAGTCCACTTACCGATATCTGAACAAGAGAGCATCAAAATTGCAACAAGCGGTTCTGTGAAAATTGAATTTAATCAGAAGCCAATGCCAGATTTTTGGATAGGGCTGCGCTCAGAGATTCTCGCCTTGGCAAATCGCGCTGTTAAGACTGATGCCCTTTCCAACCACGTACTATGTGAGAGTGGATTCTCGGCCCTCACTAACATGACAACTAAATACAGGCACAGACTGTGTGTGGAAAATGATTTAAGACTGAGACTCTCTCTAATACAACCCAACATTGCAGAGTTATGTGCATCCTTTCAAATACACCCTTCTCATTATCCTGTAAGGCAAGTTCCTAGTGTTCCTAGTGAGGAACATCATAGATGATGGGGATTCTGTGGTCGTCAACGGTGATGCAGTGCGCTCCGTCAGTGTCGTCCTCAGCATTTAGACTTGTTCCAAGGATTTTCATATTACAGGGTGATTACATTGATGACCTGTCACATTTAAAGTCATTACTGTAAATTCCAAATATATAGTAGTGATGGAACTGAACTGTTGTATGTATATAGACATTGTTACCTAGTTAGTCCTATGCTTTTTAGTCTCTTTATTGCCTCAGCCGCAATATCAGCAGCGTCTTGGGCTGGCGTTGCCGATTTAGCTAGGGAATAGCCTTGTGCCTGCGTGGGGAAATGTAAACAAGGCAGGGGTAAGTGAATTAAGTGCTTTATTATGGAGTGGAATTTTAGGAAAGTTAAACAAATAGTGATGTAGTTGTCTGATAGCTCAGTCACATAATTTCCTGTTTCCACTTTGATGTGACACTCCTAACCATAACAACCACTGCTTGATTAGCAACATCCCCCTTGATGGTTAAATTTAAGCTTTTCGCAGTTGGAATCTAGATGTTTTTTAATTGCTGTTTCATCAGACATTAGGGACACATTTTTTCTGTTCTCATATTTTGGACCAGGAGTTCCTGTAGTTTGAAGAAGTCCTTTAGATGTGGAGGTAGTGACTCCACGGCCTCCAACACTGTAGTTTGAAGAAGTCCTTTAGATGTGGAGGTAGTGACTCCACGGCCTACAACACTGTAGTTTGAAGAAGTCCTTTAGATGTGGAGGTAGTGACTCCACGGCCTCCAACACTGTAGTTTGAAGAAGTCCTTTCGATGTGGAGGTAGTGACTTCACGCCCTCCAACACTGTAGTTTGAAGAAGTCCTTTCGATGTGGAGGTAGTGACTTCACGCCCTCCAACACTGTAGTTTGAAGAAGTCCTTTCGATGTGGAGGTAGTGACTCCACGCCCTCCAACACGGGTAGTTTGAAGAAGTCCTTTCGATGTGGAGGTAGTGACTTCACGGCCTCCAACACTGTAGTTTGAAGAAGTCCTTTCGATGTGGAGGTAGTGACTCCACGGCCTCCAACACTGTAGTTTGAAGAAGTCCTTTAGATGTGGAGCTAGTCACTCCACGGCCTCCATCACTGTAGTTTGAAGAAGTCCTTTAGATGTGGAGGTAGTGACTCCACGGCCTACAACACTGTAGTTTGAAGAAGTCCTTTCGATGTGGAGGTAGTGACTCCACGCCCTCCAACACGGGTAGTTTGAAGAAGTCCTTTAGATGTGGAGCTAGTCACTCCACGGCCTCCAACACTGTAGTTTGAAGAAGTCCTTTAGATGTGGAGGTAGTCACTCCACGGCCTCCAACACTGTAGTTTGAAGAAGTCCTTTAGATGTGGAGGTAGTCACTCCACGACCTCCATCACTGTAGTTTGAACACGGCCTCCAACATTGGATCTTGTTTTGTTCTACAAATGATAAAAGAGTATAGATACGTGATGAAACCACCATATAATGGTACAGTCAATCCTAATGTTGTCTATTAGAAGTCAACACATGCGTTATTCCAATCTATCAGATGTCCTCGGTTAAGATGGCGTTTAGTCTTGCAGTCACGCTGTGATTTTGACAGCTGTATTATCGTTTTTAAAAAAAGAAAAAGAAAGAAACATCTGTATGAGATTAACTTTGTGATATTTTTTGTTTCAATGTGTGTTCAATAGATCACTGTGGGTGCATTATTATTATTATTATACTGTAGACCTCCTTCCATTGGAGGATGGCCTCCTTCCTGCCTGACACCTGTGCCACGTGCTGCTTCCTTTGTCACCTGAGCGCCCTCCTGTAGGCTCGTGAGGAAGCCTCCTGGGCATCCTCCCGTAGTCTCGTGAGGAAGCCTCCTAGGCATCCTCCTGTAGGCTCGTGAGGAAGCCTCCTGGGCATCCTCCTTTAGGCTCGTGAGGAAGCCTCCTGGGCATCCTCCTGTAGGCTCTTGAGGAAGCCTCCTGTCAGCTGAGCGTCCTCCTGTATGCTCGCGAGGAAGCCTCCTGTCAGCTGAGCGTCCTCCTGTAGGCTCGCGAGGAAGCCTCCTGTCAGCTGAGCGTCCTCCTGTAGGCTCACGAGGACACCTCCTTCCACCACCTCTGTCATCTGACAAACCACCTCCTGCAGACCACCTCAACTAAATTCAGCATCTGCTTCTTCTACCCTCTCCTTCGCTCTCTTGTTCTCTCTGTCGTTCTCACCTAAAACTCTGCTTCTCTGTCCTCTCCCTTCAAAAATAGACAATTCAAGACTTTACACCTGTTGATATAAAACAATAATAATTGCTACACTTTATCCTATGAAATATTAGAATAAAGACTGACACTTTATCCTATGAAACAATTTCAGTTGCTGCCCTGATTGACTTTTTGAAGCTCTTCTCCAATGCTACATGTGATGTATGTCTTTCTGTTTTGGACCATTTTCCTGTTTTTTATTTATTTTTTAACCTTTATTTAACTAGGCAAGTCAGTTAAAGAACAAATTCTTATTTACAATAACTGCCTTGTTCAGGGGCAGAATGACCGATTTTTTTTTTTTACCTTGTCAGCTCGGGGATTGGATCCAGCAACCTTTCGGTTACTAGTCCAACACTCTAACCACTAGGCTACCCTGCTGCCCCGCCCCTTATTGTGGGGATGCGTGGGTAATGTGTTCTTCCAGGTTGTGATCAAACGTTCTACTTTTATGGGTTTTTTTTGTTCAATATTTTGCAGCATGTTAACAGGCACCTTTTGAGGTTTTTTGTCTATTTTCTGATGATGCATATAATTATAGTAGATTATACAGTATTCTGACTTCATCCGATCGTAGGGCAACAGAACATAAGTAGTCTCCTCTATAATGTTTTACAGACATCATTTAAGAGGTACTCAAATGTTGTTCTACAACTCGATAAATTACTTCCCAAGGATCCAGTGTCACAAATTACGGCTTCTATTGGTTGTGCAGTTCACCCTGGGATTAGCCTTGGATTGTAATATGGCTGGACACGTTGGTAAACTAACGTTAGCTAGCCATGCTGCCTTATGCTAGATGTGTTAAACCCAGCTATAGTTTTGTTTACATCTGTCGTAGCTAGCATGTTTTATCTATCAGTGATCATTCCTTTGGTGATTTGATTCGATGGGTAGTCATGGATACAGCACACTACTGATTACACAGCCAACATGTATTCCCTAGCCTCGCAATAATTACTCAACATTCATCTTCTCGTTATTTATTATATGCAGTTGAAGCAGGACGTTTACATACAACTTAGGTTGGAGTCTTTTAAAACTAATTTTTCAAGCACTGCACAAATTTCTTGTTTTGGCAAGTCGGTTAAGACATCTACTTTGTGCATAACACAAGTAACCTTTCCAACAATTGTAAGCATCTGATAGGCTAATTGACAACATTTGAGTTAATTGGAGGTGTATCTCAAATCAAATCAAATCAAATCAAATTTTATTTGTCACATACACATGGTTAGCAGATGTTAATGCGAGTGTAGCGAAATGCTTGTGCTTCTAGTTCCGACAATGCAGTAATAACGAACAAGTAATCTAACTAACAATTCCAAAAAAACTACTGTCTTATACACAGTGTAAGGGGATAAAGAATATGTACATAAGGATATATGAATGAGTGATGGTACAGAGCAGCATAGGCAAGATACAGTAGATGATATCGAGTACAGTATATACATATGAGATGAGTATGTAAACCAAGTGGCATAGTTAAAGTGGCTAGTGATACATGTATTACATAAGGATGCAGTCGATGATATAGAGTACAGTATCTACGTATGCATATGAGATGAATAATGTAGGGTAAGTAACATTATATAAGGTAGCATTGTTTAAAGTGGCTAGTGATATTTACATCATTTCCCATCAATTCCCATTATTAAAGTGGCTGAAGTAGAGTCAGAGCCGTTGAATCTACTTTGTCTCTGTACTGGCGCTTAGCTTGTTTGATAGCCTTGCGGAGGGAATAGCTGCACTGTTTGTATTCAGTCATGTTACCAGACACCTTGCCCTGATTAAAAGCAGTGGTTCGTGCCTTCAGTTTCACACGAATGCTGCCATCAATCCAAGGTTTCTGGTTAGGGAATGTTTTAATCGTTGCTGTGGGAACGACATCTTCAACGCACGTTCTAATGAACTCACACACCGAATCAGCGTATTCGTCAATGTTGTTGTCTGACGCAATACGAAACATCTCCCAGTCCACGTGATGGAAGCAGTCTTGGAGTGTGGACTCAGCTTGGTCGGACCAGCGTTGGACAGACCTCAGCGTGGGAGCTTCTTGTTTTAGTTTCTGTCTGTAGGCAGGGATCAACAAAATGGAGTCGTGGTCAGCTTTTCCGAAAGGGGGGCGGGGCAGGGCCTTATATGCGTCGCGGAAGTTAGAGTAACAATGATCCAGGGTCTTTCCACCCCTGGTTGCGCAATCGATATGCTGATAAAATTTAGGGAGTCTTGTTTTCAGATTAGCCTTGTTAAAATCCCCAGCTACAATGAATGCAGCCTCCGGATAAATCATTTCCAGTTTGCAGAGAGTTAAATAAAGTTCGTTCAGAGCCATCGATGTGTCTGCTTGGGGGGGGATATATACGGCTGTGATTATAATCGAAGAGAATTCTCTTGGTAGATAATGCGGTCTACATTTGATTGTGAGGAATTCTAAATCAGGTGAACAGAAGGATTTGAGTTCCTGTATGTTTCTGTCATCACACCATGTCACGTTAGTCATAAGGCATACGCCCCTGCCCCTCTTCTTACCAGAAAGATGTTCGTTTCTGTCCGCGCGATGCGTGGAGAAACCCGCTGGCTGCACCGCTTCGGATAGCGTCTCTCCGGTTAGCCATGTTTCCGTGAAGCAGAGAACGTTGCAGTCTCTGATGTCCCTCTGGAATGCTACCCTTGCTCGGATTTCATAAACCTTGTTGTCAAGAGACTGGACATTGGCGAGAAGAATGCTAGGGAGTGGTGCACGATGTGCCCGTCTCCGGAGTCTGACCAGAAGACTGCTTCGCTTCCCTCTTTTTCTGAGTCGTTTTTTTGGGTCGCTGCATGTAATCCACTCCGTTACACTGGTTGTAAGGCAGAACACAGGATCCGCATCGCGAAAAACATATTCTTGGTCGTACTGATGGTGAGTTGACGCTGATCTTATATTCAGTAGTTCTTCTTGGCTGTATGTAATGAAACCTAAGATGACCTGGGGTACTAGTGTAAGAAATAACACGTAAAAAAAACAAAAAACTGCATAGTTTCCTAGGAATGCGAAGCGAGGCGGCCATCTCTGTCGGCGCCGGAAGTACACATCTGTGGATGTATTTCAAGGCCTACCTTCACACTCAGTGCCTCTTTGCTTGACATCATGGGAAAATCAAAAGAAATCAACCAAGACCTCAGAAAAAGAATTGTAGACCTCCACAAGTCTGGTTCATCCTTGGGAGCAATTTACAAATGCCTGAAGGTTCCACGTTCATCTGTACAAACAATAGTACGCAAGTATAAACACCATGGGACCACGCAGCCGCCATACTGCTCAGGAAGGAGATGCGTTCTGTCTCCTAGAGATGATGTACTTTGGAACAACAGCAAAGGACCTTGTGAAGATGCTGGAGGAAACAGGTACAAAATTATCTATATCCACAATAAAACTAATCCTATATCGACATAACCTGAAAGGCCGCTCAGCAAGGAAGAAGCCACTGTTTCAAAACCGCCATAAAAAAGTCAGACTACGGTTTGCATCTGCACATGGGGACAAAGATCGTACTTTTTGGAGAAATGTCCTCTAGTCTGATGAAACACAAATAGAACTGTTTGGCCATAATGACCATCGTTATGTTTGGAGGAAAAATGGGGAGGCTTGCAAGCCAAAGGACACCATCCCAACCCTGAAGCACGGGGGTGGCAGCATCATGTTGTGGGGGTGCTTTGCTGCAGGAGGGATTGGTGCACATCACAAAATAGATGGCATCATGAGGGAGGAAAATTATGCAGATATATTGAAGCAACATCCCAAGACATTAGTCAGGAAGTTAAAGCTTGGTCGCAAATGGGTCTTTCAAATGGACAATGACCCCCAGCATACTTCCAAAGTTGTGGCAAAATGGCTTAAGGACAACAAAGTCAAGGTATTGGAGTGGCCATCACAAAGCCCTGACCCCAATCCTATAGAAAATTTGTGGGCAGAACTGAAAAAGCGAGTGCAAGCAAGGAGGCCTACAAACCTGACTCAGTTACACCAGCTCTGTCAGTAGGAATGGGCCAAAATTCACCCAACTTATTGTGGGAAGCTTGTGGAAGGCTACCCAAAATGTTTGACCCAAGTTAAATCGTTTAAAGGCATTGCTACCAAATACTAATTGAGTGCATGCAAACTTCTGACTCACTGGGAATGTGAGGAAATAAATAAAAGCTGAAATAAATAATTCTCTCTACTTTTATTCTGACATTTCACATTCTGATAATAAAGTGGCGATCCTAACTGACCTAAAACAGGGAATTTTGACTAGGATTAAATGTCAGGAATTGTGAAAAACTGAATTTAAATGTATTTGGCTAAGGTGTATGTACATTTCCAACTTCAACTGTACCTTTCAACGTCTGTTGGAAACTGGAACAAGGATTTTCCTGTCCCTTCCTCTGGACGGTATTGCAGCTGATTGCTGCACATAGCCTCATCTTTGTTTCTTCGTAATGATTGCAGTTATCAGTGTCTTTGACAAACACATGACATTCCAGCTCAACAATTTCATAATCAAGCGGGAAATTAGCTTTGATGATTTGAAAAATGATTTGTCGTTTAAAAATATATTGCTTCCTCTCCTCCTGAACAAAATCACAGATCTTTACTTTTTATTGATGACGTAGGTTTCTTATCGTAAAAAAAAAGTTGTTTCACAGAAGGAGTTCTAGTAGCGGCAAAACTTGTAAAGATTTCTATTCAATTTCTAGCTATTTAAGCCAAGTACATTTTTAAAAATAGTTA
The DNA here is from genome assembly GCF_018296145.1 of Oncorhynchus tshawytscha. Classification (NCBI taxonomy): domain Eukaryota; kingdom Metazoa; phylum Chordata; class Actinopteri; order Salmoniformes; family Salmonidae; genus Oncorhynchus; species Oncorhynchus tshawytscha. The sequence goes on from NC_056432.1 coordinate 5,324,185, forward strand.
TGAATTAGCTAGCCAGCTAGATATCTACTTGAGACAACCTAGCCAGCTAGATATCTACTTGAGACAAGCTAGCTAGCTAGATATCTACTTGAGACAAGCTAGCTAGCTAGATATCTACTTGAGACAAGCTAGCCAGCTAGATATCTACTTGAGACAAGCTAGCTAGCTAGATATCTACTTGAGACAAGCTAGATAACTAGAAATCGACTTGAGACAAGCTAGCTAGCTAGATATCTACTTGAGACAAGCTCGATAGCTAGAAATCTACTTGAGACAAGCTAGCTAGCTAGCGCCAAGAAGAGGATGAAGACCATTTGTGCCTTAGTGAATATGCATGACACTCATTAGGAAAATGCCCACTATCTAGTGTACTCGTCCTAAACAAAGTCATCTCTATAAACAATTAGGTAAGTCAAAGTCTACCAAACTTAGTGCACTCTGTTTGTTATAGATTATAGTTTTGGAAACAGAAAACTGTATGGAGATCAAATGTTTTATTGATGAGAAAATTTGCAAAATGTCGGCCAAAATCCATCTAGCTCCGTCCTCTCCCCCTGCCGGCCACTGGGCTTCCTCTCACTACCATATTTGGTAGTGAGTGGAAACGCCAAGCGGATGCTTCACATTTATACATCCAGTGAAATATCTGTCTCATTGTTCTATCTTAGGGAGAATCTTTCAGAAGGACAACCATCTCTGCAGCACTCCACCAATCAGGCCTTTATGGTAGAGTGGCCAGACGGAAGCCACTCCTCAGTAAAAGGCACATGACAGCCCACTTGGAGTTCACCAAACGGCACCTAAAGGATTCTCAGACCATGACAAACAAGATTATCTGCTCTGATGGAAACCAAGATTGAACTCTTTTGGCCCGAGGGAAAGATGAACGGAGCAAAGTACAGAGAGATCCTTGATGAATAGCTGCTCTACAGCGCTCAGGACCTCAGACTGGGGAAGAAAAGTGTACCTTTCAACAGGACAATGACCCTAAGCACACTACTGTCCAGTCGTATGGTCAAGTGCCACAAAGAGGGACATAGGCAAATTACAGTTGGCCCAGAACAGAGCAGCACGGCTGGCCCTTAAATGTACACAGAGAGAAGAACATCAATAACATGCCTGTCAATCTCTCATGGCTCAAAGTGGAGGAGAGATTGACTTCATCAGTATATTGCTTTTGTAAGAAGTGTTGACATGCTGAATGCACAGAGCCGTTTAAACTACTAGCACACAGCTCGGGCACACCATGCATACCACACAAGACATGTCACCAGAGGTCTCTACACAGTCCCCAAGTCTAGAACAGACTATGGGAGGCACACAGTGCTACATAGAGCCGTGACTACGTGGAACTCTATTCCACATCAGGTAACTGATACAGGCAGAAAAATCTGATTTAAAAAACAGATAAAATACACCTTATTGAACAGCAGGGACTGTGAAGAGTCACACACACAGGCACAAACAAACACACACATGCAAAACACACACAACATACACACTATACACACACGTACACCTGGATTGTGTGTTGTATATAATACTAATAAACCCCAGGAAGAGTAGCTGCTTGGCAGGAACTAATGTCTATCCATAATAAACCCCAGGAAGAGTAGCTGCTTGGCAGGAACTAATGTCTATCCATAATAAACCCCAGGAAGAGTAGCTGCTTGGCAGGAACTAATGTCTATCCATAATAAACCTCAGGAAGAGTAGCTGCTTGGCAGGAACTAATGTCTATCCATAATAAACCCCAGGAAGAGTAGCTGCTTGGCAGGAACTAATGTCTATCCATAATAAACCCCAGGAAGAGTAGCTGCTTGGCAGGAACTAATGTCTATCCATAATAAACCCCAGGAAGAGTAGCTGCTTGGCAGGAACTAATGTCTATCCATAATAAACCCCAGGAAGAGTAGCTGCTTGGCAGGAACTAATGTCTATCCATAATAAACCCCAGGAAGAGTAGCTGCTTGGCAGGAACTAATGTCTATCCATAATAAACCCCAGGAAGAGTAGCTGCTTGGCAGGAACTAATGTCTATCCATAATAAACCCCAGGAAGAGTAGCTGCTTGGCAGGAACTAATGTCTATCCATAATTAACCCCAGGAAGAGTAGCTGCTTGGCAGGAACTAATGTCTATCCATAATAAACCCCAGGAAGAGTAGCTGCTTGGCAGGAACTAATGTCTATCCATAATAAACCCCAGGAAGAGTAGCTGCTTGGAGGGAACTAATGTCTATCCATAATTAACCCCAGGAAGAGTAGCTGCTTGGCAGGAACTAATGTCTATCCATAATAAACCCCAGGAAGAGTAGCTGCTTGGCAGGAACTAATGTCTATCCATAATAAACCCCAGGAAGAGTAGCTGCTTGGCAGAAACTAATGTCTATCCATAATAAACCCCAGGAAGAGTAGCTGCTTGGCGGGAACTAATGTCTATCCATAATAAACCCCAGGAAGAGTAGCTGCTTGGCAGGAACTAATGTCTATCCATAATAAACCCCAGGAAGAGTAGCTGCTTGGCAGGAACTAATGTCTATCCATAATAAACCCCAGGAAGAGTAGCTGCTTGGCAGGAACTAATGTCTATCCATTATAAACCCCAGGAAGAGTAGCTGCTTGGCAGGAACTAATGTCTATCCATAATAAACCCCAGGAAGAGTAGCTGCTTGGCAGGAACTAATGTCTATACATAATAAACCCCAGGAAGAGTAGCTGCTTGGAGGCAACTAATGTCTATCCATAATAAACCCCAGGAAGAGTAGCTGCTTGGCAGGAACTAATGTCTATCCATAATAAACCCCAGGAAGAGTAGCTGCTTGGCAGGAACTAATGTCTATCCATAATAAACCCCAGGAAGAGTAGCTGCTTGGCAGGAACTAATGTCTATCCATAATAAACCCCAGGAAGAGTAGCTGCTTGGCAGGAACTAATGTCTATCCATAATAAACCCCAGGAAGAGTAGCTGCTTGGAGGGAACTAATGTCTATCCATAATAAACCCCAGGAAGAGTAGCTGCTTGGAGGCAACTAATGTCTATCCATAATAAACCCCAGGAAGAGTAGCTGCTTGGCAGGAACTAATGTCTATCCATAATAAACCCCAGGAAGAGTAGCTGCTTGGCAGGAACTAATGTCTATCCATAATAAACCCCAGGAAGAGTAGCTGCTTGGCAGGAACTAATGTCTATCCATAATAAACCCCAGGAAGAGTAGCTGCTTGGAGGGAACTAATGTCTATCCATAATAAACCCCAGGAAGAGTAGCTGCTTGGCAGGAACTAATGTCTATCCATAATAAACCCCAGGAAGAGTAGCTGCTTGGAGGCAACTAATGTCTATCCATAATAAACCCCAGGAAGAGTAGCTGCTTGGCAGGAACTAATGTCTATCCATAATAAACCCCAGGAAGAGTAGCTGCTTGGAGGGAACTAATGTCTATCCATAATAAACCCCAGGAAGAGTAGCTGCTTGAAGGGAACTAATGTCTATCCATAATAAACCCCAGGAAGAGTAGCTGCTTGGCAGGAACTAATGTCTATCCATAATAAACCCCAGGAAGAGTAGCTGCTTGGCAGGAACTAATGTCTATCCATAATAAACCCCAGGAAGAGTAGCTGCTTGGAGGGAACTAATGTCTATCCATAATAAACCCCAGGAAGAGTAGCTGCTTGGCAGGAACTAATGTCTATCCATAATAAACCCCAGGAAGAGTAGCTGCTTGGCAGGAACTAATGTCTATCCATAATAAACCCCAGGAAGAGTAGCTGCTTGGCAGGAACTAATGTCTATCCATAATAAACCCCAGGAAGAGTAGCTGCTTGACAGGAACTAATGTTTATCCATAATAAACCCCAGGAAGAGTAGCTGCTTGGAGGGAACTAATGTCTATACATAATAAACCCCAGGAAGAGTAGCTGCTTGGCAGGAACTAATGTCTATCCATAATAAACCCCAGGAAGAGTAGCTGCTTGGCAGGAAGTAATGTCTATCCATAATAAACCCCAGGAAGAGTAGCTGCTTGGCAGGAACTAATGTCTATCCATAATAAACCCCAGGAAGAGTAGCTGCTTGGCAGGAACTAATGTCTATTCATAATAAACCCCAGGAAGAGTAGCTGCTTGGCAGGAACTAATGTCTATCCATAATAAACCCCAGGAAGAGTAGCTGCTTGGAGGGAACTAATGTCTATCCATAATAAACCCCAGGAAGAGTAGCTGCTTGGCAGGAACTAATGTCTATCCATAATAAACCCCAGGAAGAGTAGCTGCTTGGCAGGAACTAATGTCTATGCATAATAAACCCCAGGAAGAGTAGCTGCTTGGCAGAAACTAATGTCTATCCATAATAAACCCCAGGAAGAGTAGCTGCTTGGTAGGAACTAATGTCTATCCATAATAAACCCCAGGAAGAGCAGCTGCTTGGCAGGAACTAATGTCTATCCATAATAAACCCCAGGAAGAGTAGCTGCTTGGAGGGAACTAATGTCTATCCATAATAAACCCCAGGAAGAGAAGCTGCTTGGCAGGAACTAATGTCTATCCATAATAAACCCCAGGAAGAGTAGCTGCTTGGAGGAACTAATGTCTATCCATAATAAACCCCAGGAAGAGTAGCTGCTTGGCAGGAACTAATGTCTATCCATAATAAACCCCAGGAAGAGTAGCTGCTTGGCAGGAACTAATGTCTATCCATAATAAACCCCAGGAAGAGTAGCTGCTTGGCAGGAACTAATGTCTATCCATAATAAACCCCAGGAAGAGTAGCTGCTTGGCAGGAACTAATGTCTATCCATAATAAACCCCAGGAAGAGTAGCTGCTTGACAGGAACTAATGTTTATCCATAATAAACCCCAGGAAGAGTAGCTGCTTGGAGGAACTAATGGAAGAGTCTATCCATAATAAACCCCAGGAAGAGTAGCTGCTTGGCAGGAACTAATGTCTATCCATAATAAACCCCAGGAAGAGTAGCTGCTTGGCAGGAACTAATGTCTATCCATAATAAACCCCAGGAAGAGTAGCTGCTTGGCAGGAACTAATGTCTATCCATAATAAACCCCAGGAAGAGTAGCTGCTTGGCAGGAACTAATGTCTATCCATAATAAACCCCAGGAAGAGTAGCTGCTTGGCAGGAACTAATGTCTATTCATAATAAACCCCAGGAAGAGTAGCTGCTTGGCTGGAACTAATGTCTATCCATAATAAACCCCAGGAAGAGTAGCTGCTTGGAGGGAACTAATGTCTATCCATAATAAACCCCAGGAAGAGTAGCTGCTTGGCAGGAACTAATGTCTATCCATAATAAACCCCAGGAAGAGTAGCTGCTTGGCAGGAACTAATGTCTATCCATAATAAACCCCAGGAAGAGTAGCTGCTTGGCAGAAACTAATGTCTATCCATAATAAACCCCAGGAAGAGTAGCTGCTTGGTAGGAACTAATGTCTATCCATAATAAACCCCAGGAAGAGTAGCTGCTTGGCAGGAACTAATGTCTATCCATAATAAACCCCAGGAAGAGTAGCTGCTTGGAGGGAACTAATGTCTATCCATAATAAACCCCAGGAAGAGTAGCTGCTTGGCAGGAACTAATGTCTATCCATAATAAACCCCAGGAAGAGTAGCTGCTTGGCAGGAACTAATGTCTATCCATAATAAACCCCAGGAAGAGTAGTTGCTTGGAGGCAACTAATGTCTATCCATAATAAACCCCAGGAAGAGTAGCTGCTTGGCAGGAACTAATGTCTATCCATAATAAACCCCAGGAAGAGTAGCTGCTTGGAGGGAACTAATGTCTATCCATAATAAACCCCAGGAAGAGTAGCTGCTTGGCAGGAACTAACGTCTATCCATAATAAACCCCAGGAAGAGTAGCTGCTTGGCAGGAACTAATGTCTATCCATAATAAACCCCAGGAAGAGTAGCTGCTTGGAGGGAACTAATCTCTATCCATAATAAACCCCAGGAAGAGTAGCTGCTTGGCAGGAACTAATGTCTATCCATAATAAACCCCAGGAAGAGTAGCTGCTTGGCAGGAACTAATATCTATCCATAATAAACCCCAGGAAGAGTAGCTGCTTGGCAGGAACTAATGTCTATCCATTATAAACCCCAGGAAGAGTAGCTGCTTGGCAGGAACTAATGTCTATCCATAATAAACCCCAGGAAGAGTAGCTGCTTGGCAGGAACTAATGTCTATCCATAATAAACCCCAGGAAGAGTAGCTGCTTGGAGGGAACTAATGTCTATCCATAATAAACCCCAGGAAGAGAAGCTGCTTGGCAGGAACTAATGTCTATCCATAATAAACCCCAGGAAGAGTAGCTGCTTGGAGGGAACTAATGTCTATCCATAATAAACCCCAGGAAGAGTAGCTGCTTGGCAGGAACTAATGTCTATCCATAATAAACCCCAGGAAGAGTAGCTGCTTGGCAGGAACTAATGTCTATCCATAATAAACCCCAGGAAGAGTAGCTGCTTGGCAGGAAGTAATGTCTATCCATAATAAACCCCAGGAAGAGTACCTGCTTGGCAGGAACTAATGTCTATCCATAATAAACCCCAGGAAGAGTAGCTGCTTGGCAGGAACTAATGTCTATCCATAATAAACCCAAATGTGGGACCTTCTGAATATGTTTGATCACTTTGACCATTTGTCAGTATTCCAGCACCCCAATATAGCATTTTCAGAATTTTCTTAAATATTTATCTCAACATCTACTCAATACATTTTTATAACGATCTGCTTAAATATGTACAATTATTTGGCCTAGGACCTACTGAACTATTTAATCACTGGTGACCGGAAAAACACATTTCTGAGTTGATTAAGTTAATTAAGTGGTTAATCATTTCGCCATTTACAGAAGCTATTTCAATCATATTTGGCACAAATAAGCAATGCCAATTGGACAGACAAAACACTTCTAAAGAATATGTACTTGTCAGAAGGTCAAGGTCACAGTGACCGGAAATGTTCATTGGAGGTAATGCCCTAACTGTATTATATATGGCCTGACCATCACATTTATTGAAAAATTAGGTGTTACAATAAACATGCGTCTGGTCTGTTATTGATGGTCCTTATTCATTCATTCATTCATGCAACAGTGGATCAACTCACCAAAAGACCTGTGTACAACAAAGGTGTTAAAAATATACGGTATGTTAAATATTTGTCATCACATAAAATCCAGTTTTTGTCTATAATCTCCTCTTTTCCATTTCCCCCTGTCAAACAGGGTTCTCTTTAGTGTTGCCGATCCCTGGTTTAGAAGATAGAGCTGAGGGAACATTGAGCTGAGGGGACATAGGGCTGAGGGAACATACTGTAGGGCTGAGGGAACATAGAGCTGAGGGAACATAGAGCTGAGGGAATATAGAGCTGAGGGAACATAGACCTGAGGGAACATAGAGCTGAGGGAACATAGAGCTGAGGAAACATAGAGCTGAGGGAACATAGAGCTGAGGGAACACAGGGCTGAGGGAACATAGAGCTGAGGGAACATAGAGCTGAGGGAACACAGGGCTGAGGGAACATAGAGGTGAGGGAACATAGAGCTGAGGGAACATAGAGCTGAGGGAACATAGAGCTGAGGGAACATACTGTAGGGCTGAGGGAACATAGAGCTGAGAGAACATAGAGCTGAGGGAATATGGAGTTGAGGGAACATACTGTCGGGCTGAGGGAACATAGAGCTGAGAGAACATAGGGCTGAGAGAACATAGGGCTGAGGGAATATGGAGTTGAGGGAACATACTGTAGGGCTGAGGGAACATAGAGCTGAGGGAACATAGAGCTGAGAGAACACAGGGCTGAGGGAACACAGAGCTGAGAAAACACAGGGCTGAGGGAACATAGAGCTGAGGGAACATAGGGCTGAGGGAACATAGAGCTGAGGGAACATACTGTAGGGTTGAGGGAACATAGAGCTGAGGGAACATACTGTAGGGCTGAGGGAACATGGAGCTGAGGGAACATAGGGCTGAGGGAACATAGAGCTGAGGGAACTTGGAGCTGAGGGAAGAAAGAGCTGAGGGAACATAGAGCTGAGGGAACATAGAGCTGAGGGAACATAGAGCTGAGAGAACATGGGGCTGAGGGAACAGAGGGCTGAGAGAACATAGGGCTGAGGGAACACAGAGCTGAGAGAACACAGGGCTGAGGGAACATAGAGCTGAGGGAACATAGGGCTGAGGGAACATAGAGCTGAGGGAAAATACTGTAGGGTTGAGGGAACATAGAGCTGAGGGAACATACTGTAGGGTTGAGGGAACATAGAGCTGAGAGAACATGGGGCTGAGGGAACATGGGGCTGAGAGATCATAGGGCTGAGAGAACATAGGGAAGAGGGAACATAGGGCTGAGGGAACCTAGGGCTGAGAGAACATGGGGCTGAGGGAACATAGAGCTGAGGGAACACAGGGCTGAGGGAACATAGAGCTGAGGGAACATAGAGCTGAGGGAACATAGAGCTGAGGGAACATACTGTAGGGCTGAGGGAACATAGAGCTGAGAGAACATAGAGCTGAGGGAATATGGAGTTGAGGGAACATAGAGCTGAGGGAACATACTGTAGGGCTGAGGGAACATAGGGCTGAGAGAACATAGGGCTGAGGGAATATGGAGTTGAGGGAACATACTGTAGGGCTGAGGGAACATAGAGCTGAGGGAACATAGAGCTGAGAGAACACAGGGCTGAGGGAACACAGAGCTGAGAGAACACAGGGCTGAAGGAACATAGAGCTGAGGGAACATAGGGCTGAGGGAACATAGAGCTGAGGGAAAATACTGTAGGGTTGAGGGAACATAGAGCTGAGGGAACATACTGTAGGGTTGAGGGAACATAGAGCTGAGGGAACATAGAGCTGAGGGAACATAGAGCTGACGGAACATAGAGCTGACGGAACATAGAGCTGAGGGAACATAGAGCTGAGGGAACATAGGGCTGAGGGAACACAGGGCTGAGGGAACATAGAGCTGAGGGAACATAGAGCTGAGGGAACACAGGGCTGAGGAACATAGAGCTGAGGGAACACAGGGCTGAGGGAACATAGAGCTGAGGGAACATAGAACTGAGGGAACATACTGTTGGGCTGAGGGAACATAGAGCTGAGAGAACATAGAGCTGAGGGAATATGGAGTTGAGGGAACATAGAGCTGAGGGAACATACTGTAGGGTTGAGGGAACATAGAGCTGAGGGAACATAGGGCTGAGGGAACATAGAGCTAAGGGAACATAGAGCTGAGGGAACATAGAGCTGAGGGAACACAGGAATGAGGGAACATAGGGCTGAGAGAACATAGGGCTGAGGGAACATAGGGCTGAGGGACATGGGGCTGAGGGAACATAGGGCTGAGAGAACATGGGGATGAGGGAACATAGAGCTGAGGGAACACAGGGCTGAGGGAACATAGAGCTGAGGGAACATAGAGCTGAGGGAACACAGGGCTGAGGGAACATAGATTTGAGGGAAAATAGAGCTGAGGGAACATACTGTAGGGCTGAGGGAACATAGAGCTGAGAGAACATAGGGCTGAGAGAACAAAGGGCTGAGGGAATATGGAGTTGAGGGAACATACTGTAGGGCTGAGGGAACATAGAGCTGAGGGAACATAGAGCTGAGAGAACACAGGGCTGAGGGTACACAGAGCTGAAAGAACACAGGGCTGAGGGAACATAGAGCTGAGGGAACATAGGGCTGAGGGAACATAGAGCTGAGGGAAAATACTGTAGGGTTGAGGGAACATAGAGCTGAGGAACATACTATAGGGTTGAGGGAACATAGAGCTGAGGGAACATAGAGCTGACGGAACATAGAGCTGAGGGAACATAGAGCTGAGGGAACATAGAGCTGAGGGAACATAGAGCTGAGGGAACATGGAGCTGAGGGAACATAGGGCTGAGGGAACATAGAGCTGAGGGAACATACTGTAGGGTTAAGGGAACATAGAGCTGAGGGAACATACAGCAGGGTTGAGGGAACATAGAGCTGAGGGAACATATTGTAGGGCTGAGGGAACATAGGGCTGAGGGAACATAGAGCTGAGGGAACATAGAGCTGAGGGAACAAAGAGCTGAGGGAACATAGAGCTGAGGGAACATAGAGCTGAGGGAACATAGAGCTGAGGAAACACAGGGCTGAGGAAACATAGAGCTGAGGGAACACAGGGCTGAGGGAACATAGGGTTGAGGGAACACAGAGCTGAGGGAACATACTGTAGGGCTGAGGGAACATAGAGCTGAGGGAACATACTGTACTGCTGGGGAACATAGAGCTGAGGGAACATACTGTAGGGTTGAGGGAACATTGAGCTGAGGGAACATAGAGCTGAGGGACCATAGAGCTGAGGGAACAAAGGGCTGAGGGAACATAGAGCTGAGGGAACATAGAGCTGAGGGAATATAGAGCTGAGGGAACATAGAACTGAGGGAACATAGAGCTGAGGGACCATGGAGCTGAGGGAATATAGAGCTGAGGGAACATAGAACTGAGGGAATATAGAGCTGAGGGAACATAGAGCTGAGGGAACATACAGCTGAGGGAACATACTGTAGGGTTGAGGGGATATAGAGCTGAGGGAACATGCTGTAGGGCTGAGGGAACATAGAGCTGAGGGAACATACTGTACGGCTGGGGGAACATAGAGCTGAGGGAACATAGAGCTGAGGGAACATACTGTAGGGTTGAGGGAACATAGAGCTGAGGGAACATAGAGCTGAGGGAATATAGAGATGAGGGAACATAGAACTGAGGGAACAGAGAGCTGAGGGAACAGAGAGCTGAGGGAACATTGAGCTGAGGGAACATGGTGCTGAGGGAACATACTGTAGGGCTGAGGGAACATAGGGCTGAGAGAACATAGAGCTGAGGGAACATAGAGCTGAGGGAACATGGAGCTGAGGGAAGAAACATAGAGCTGAGGGAACATAGAGCTGAGGGAACATAGAGCTGAGGGAACATAGGGCTGAGAGAACATGGGGCTGAGGGAACATAGGGCTGAGAGAACATAGGGCTGAGGGAACATGGGGCTGAGAGAACATAGGGCTGAGAGAACATAGGGCTGAGGGAACATAGGGCTGAGGGAACATAGAGCTGAGGGAACACAGGGCTGAGAGAACATTGGGCTTAGAGAACATAGGGCTGAGGGAACATAGGGCTGAGGGAACATAGAGCTGAGGGAACATAGAGCTGAGGAAACATAGAGCTGAGGGAACATACTGTAGGGCTGAGGGAACATAGAGCTGAGAGAACATAGAGCTGAGGGAATATGGAGCTGAGGGAACATAGAGCTGAGGGAACATACTGTAGGGCTGAGGGAACATAGAGCTGAGAGAACATAGAGCTGAGGGAATATGGATTTGAGGGAACATACTGTCGGGCTGAGGGAACATAGAGCTGAGAGAACATAGGGCTGAGAGAACATAGGGCTGAGGAATATGGAGTTGAGGGAACATACTGTAGGGCTGAGGGAACATAGAGCTGAGGGAACATAGAGCTGAGAGAACACAGGGCTGAGGGAACACAGAGCTGAGAAAACACAGGGCTGAGGGAACATAGAGCTGAGGGAACATAGGGCTGAGGGAACATAGAGCTGAGGGAACATACTGTAGGGTTGAGGGAACATAGAGCTGAGGGAACATACTGTAGGGCTGAGGGAACATGGAGCTGAGGGAACATAGGGCTGAGGGAACATAGAGCTGAGGGAACTTGGAGCTGAGGGAACATAGAGCTGAGGGAACATAGAGCTGAGGGAACATAGAGCTGAGAGAACATGGGGCTGAGGGAACAGAGGGCTGAGAGAACATAGGGCTGAGGGAACACAGAGCTGAGAGAACACAGGGCTGAGGGAACATAGAGCTGAGGGAACATAGAGCTGAGGGAACATAGAGCTGAGGGAACATAGGGCTGAGGGAACATAGAGCTGAGGGAAAATACTGTAGGGTTGAGGGAACATAGAGCTGAGGGAACATACTGTAGGGTTGAGGGAACATAGAGCTGAGAGAACATGGGGCTGAGGGAACATGGGGCTGAGAGATCATAGGGCTGAGAGAACATAGGGAAGAGGGAACATAGGGCTGAGGGAACCTAGGGCTGAGAGAACATGGGGCTGAGGGAACATAGAGCTGAGGGAACACAGGGCTGAGGGAACATAGAGCTGAGGGAACATAGAGCTGAGGGAACATAGAGCTGAGGGAACATACTGTAGGGCTGAGGGAACATAGAGCTGAAAGAACATAGAGCTGAGGGAATATGGAGTTGAGGGAACATAGAGCTGAGGGAACATACTGTAGGGCTGAGGGAACATAGGGCTGAGAGAACATAGGGCTGAGGGAATATGGAGTTGAGGGAACATACTGTAGGGCTGAGGGAACATAGAGCTGAGGGAACATAGAGCTGAGAGAACACAGGGCTGAGGGAACACAGAGCTGAGAGAACACAGGGCTGAAGGAACATAGAGCTGAGGGAACATAGGGCTGAGGGAACATAGAGCTGAGGGAAAATACTGTAGGGTTGAGGGAACATAGAGCTGAGGGAACATACTGTAGGGTTGAGGGAACATAGAGCTGAGGGAACATAGAGCTGAGGAACATAGAGCTGACGGAACATAGAGCTGAGGGAACATAGAGCTGAGGGAACATAGGGCTGAGGGAACACAGGGCTGAGGGAACATAGAGCTGAGGGAACATAGAGCTGAGGGAACACAGGGCTGAGGGAACATAGAGCTGAGGGAACATAGAGCTGAGGGAACACAGGGCTGAGGGAACATAGAGCTGAGGGAACATAGAACTGAGGGAACATACTGTTGGGCTGAGGGAACATAGAGCTGAGAGAACATAGAGCTGAGGGAATATGGAGTTGAGGGAACATAGAGCTGAGGGAACATACTGTAGGGTTGAGGGAACATAGAGCTGAGGGAACATAGGGCTGAGGGAACATAGAGCTAAGGGAACATAGAGCTGAGGGAACATAGAGCTGAGGGAACACAGGAATGAGGGAACATAGAGCTGAGGGAACACAGGGCTGAGGGAACATAGGGTTGAGGGAACACAGAGCTGAGGGAACATACTGTAGGGCTGAGGGAACATAGAGCTGAGGGAACATACTGTAGGGCTGAGGGAACATAGAGCTGAGGGAACATAGAGCTGAGGGAACATACTCTAGGGTTGACGGAACATAGAGCTGAGGGAACATAGAGCTGAGGGAACATACTCTAGGGTTGATGGAACATAGAGCTGAGGGAACATAGAGCTGAGGGAACATAGAGCTGAGGGAACATAGAGCTGAGGGAACATAGGGCTGAGAGAACATAGGGCTGAGGGAACATAGGGCTGAGAGAACATAGGGCTGAGAGAACATAGGGCTGAGGGAATATGGAGTTGAGGGAACATACTGTAGGGCTGAGGGAACATAGAGCTGAGAGAACATAGGGCTGAGAGAACATAGGGCTGAGGGAATATGGAGTTGAGGGAACATACTGTTGGGCTGAGGGAACATAGAGCTGAGGGAACATAGAGCTCAGAGAACACAGGGCTGAGGGAACATAGAGCTGAGGGAACATAGGGCTGAGAGAACATGGGGCTGAGGGAACATAGGGCTGAGAGAACATAGGGCTGAGGGAACATGGGGCTGAGAGAACATAGGGCTGAGGGAACATAGGGCTGAGGGAACATAGAGCTGAGGGAACACAGGGCTGAGAGAACACAGGGCTGAGAGAACATTGGGCTTAGAGAACATAGGGCTGAGGGAACATAGAGCTGAGGGAACACAGGGCTGAGGGAACATAGAGCTGAGGGAACATAGAGCTGAGGAAACATAGAGCTGAGGGAACATACTGTAGGGCTGAGGGAACATAGAGCTGAGAGAACATAGAGCTGAGGGAATATGGAGTTGAGGGAACATAGAGCTGAGGGAACATAGGGCTGATGGAACATGGAGCTAAGGGAACATAGAGCTGAGGGAACATAGAGCTGAGGGAACACAGGAATGAGGGAACATAGAGCTGAGGGAACACAGGGCTGAGGGAACATAGGGTTGAGGGAACAGAGAGCTGAGGGCACATACTGTAGGGCTGAGGGAACATAGAGCTGAGGGAACATAGAGCTGAGGGAACACAGGGCTGAGGGAACATAGAGCTGAGGGAACACAGGGCTGAGGGAACACAGAGCTGAGGGAACATACTGTAGGGCTGAGGGAACATAGAGCTGAGGGAACACAGAGCTGAGGGAACACAGGGCTGAGGGAACATAGAGCTGAGGGAACATAGAGCTGAGGGAACATAGAGCTGAGGGAACACAGGGCTGAGGGAACATAGAGCTGAGGGAACATAGAGCTGAGGGAACAAAGGGCTGAGGGAACATAGAGCTGAGGGAACATAGAACTGAGGGAACATACTGTTGGGCTGAGGGAACATAGAGCTGAGAGAACATAGAGCTGAGGGAACATAGGGTTGAGGGAACACAGAGCTGAGGGAACATAGGCCTGAGGGAACATAGAGCTAAGGGAACATAGAGCTGAGGGAACATAGAGCTGAGGGAACACAGGAATGAGGGAACATAGAGCTGAGGGAACACAGGGCTGAGGGAACATAGGGTTGAGGGAACACAGAGCTGAGGGAACATACTGTAGGGCTGAGGGAACATAGAGCTGAGGGAACATACTGTAGGGCTGAGGGAACATAGAGCTGAGGGAACATAGAGCTGAGGGAACATACTCTAGGGTTGACGGAACATAGAGCTGAGGGAACATAGAGCTGAGGGAACATAGAGCTGAGGGAACATACTCTAGGGTTGACGGAACATAGAGCTGAGGGAACATAGAGCTGAGGGAACATAGGGCTGAGAGAACATAGGGCTGAGGGAACATAGGGCTGAGAGAACATGGGGCTGAGGGAACATAGAGCTGAGGGAACATAGGGCTGAGAGAACATGGGGCTGAGAGAACACAGGGCTGAGGGAACACAGAGCTGAGGGAACATAGAGCTGAGGGAACATAGAGCTGAGGGAACATAGGGCTGAGAGAACATGGGGCTGAGAGAACATGGGGCTGAGAGAACACAGGGCTGAGGGAACACAGAGCTGAAAGAACATAGGGCTGAGGGAATGTGGAGTTGAGGGAACATACTGTAGGGCTGAGGGAACATAGAGCTGAGGGAACATAGAGCTGAGGGAACATAGGGATGAGGGAACATAGAGCTGAGGGAACATACTGTAGGGTTGAGGGAATATAGAGCTGAGGGAAAATACTGTAGGGTTGAGGGAACATAGAGCTGAGGGAACATAGAGCTGAGGGAACATAGAGCTGAGGGAACATAGAGCTGAGGGAACATAGAGCTGAGGGAACATAGGGCTGAGGGAACATAGAGGGAACTGAGGGAACATACTGTAGGGTTGAGGGAACATAGAGCTGAGGGAACATACTGTAGGGTTGAGGGAACATAGAGCTGAGGGAACATACTGTAGGGCTGAGGGAACATAGAGCTGAGGGAACATAGAGCTGAGGGAACATAGAGCTGAGGGAACATAGGGCTGAGGGAACATAGAGCTGAGGGAACATACTTTAGGGCTGAGGGAACATAGAGCTGAGGGAACATAGGGTTGAGGGAACATAGAGCTGAGGGAACATAGAGCTGAGGGAACAAAGAGTTGAGGGAACATAGAGCTGAGGGAACATAGAGCTGAGGGAACACAGGGCTGAGAGAACATAGGGCTTAAAGAACATAGGGCTGAGGGAACATACTGTAGGGCTGTAGGGCTGAGGGAACATAGAGCTGAGGGAACACAGGGCTGAGGGACCATAGAGCTGAGGGAACATAGACCTGAGGGAACAAAGGGCTGAGGGAACATAGAGATGAGGGAACATAGAGCTGAGGGAAGATAGAGCTGAGAGACCATAGAGCTGAGGGAATATGGAGGTGAGGGAACATAGAGCTGAGGGAACATACTGTAGGGCTGAGGGAACATAGAGCTGAGAGAACATAGGGCTGAGAGAACATAGGCCTGAGGGAATGTGGAGTTGAGGGAACATACTGTAGGGCTGAGGGAACATAGAGCTGAGGGAACATAGAGCTGAGAGAACACAGGGCTGAGGGAACACAGAGCTGAGAGAACACAGGGCTGAGGGAACATAGAGCTGAGGGAACATAGAGTTGAGGGAACATAGGGATGAGGGAACATAGAGCTGAGGGAACATACTGTAGGGTTGAGGGAACTTAGAGCTGAGGGAACATACTGTAGGTTTGAGGGAACATAGAGCTGAGGGAACATAGAGCTGAGGGAACATAGAGGGCTGAGGGAACATAGAGCTGAGGGAACATAGGGCTGAGGGAACATAGAGCTGAGGGAACATACTGTAGTGTTGAGGGAACATAGAGCTGAGGGAACATAGAGCATAGAGGGAACATAGAGCTGAGGGAACATAGAGCTGAGGGAACACAGGAATGAGGGAACATAGAGCTGAGGGAACACAGGGCTGAGGGAACATAGGGTTGAGGGAACACAGAGCTGAGGGAACATACTGTAGGGCTGAGGGAACATAGAGCTGAGGGAACATAGAGCTGAGGGAACACAGGGCTGAGGGAACATAGAGCTGAGGGAACACAGGGCTGAGGGAACATAGGGTTGAGGGAACACAGAGCTGAGGGAACATACTGTAGGGCTGAGGGAACATAGAGCTGAGGGAACATACTGTAGGGCTGAGGGAACATAGAGCTGAGGGAACATAGAGCTGAGGGAACATACTCTAGGGTGAGGGAACATAGAGCTGAGGGAGCATAGAGCTGAGGGAACATACTGTAGGGCTGAGGGAACATAGAGCTGAGAGAACATAGAGCTGAGGGAATATGGAGTTGAGGGAACATAGAGCTGAGGGAACATAGAGCTGAGGGAACATACTCTAGGGTTGACGGAACATAGAGCTGAGGGAACATAGAGCTGAGGGAACACAGGGCTGAGGGAACATAGAGCTGAGGGAACATAGGGCTGAGGGAACACAGGGCTGAGGGAACATAGAGCTGAGGGAACACAGGGCTGAGGGAACATAGAGCTGAGGGAACATAGAGCTGAGGGAACATACTGTTGGGCTGAGGGAACATAGAGCTGAGAGAACATAGAGCTGAGGGAATATGTAGTTGAGGGAACATACTGTAGGGTTGAGGGAACATAGAGCTGAGGGAACATAGAGCTGAGGGAACATAGAGCTGAGGGAACATAGAGCTAAGGGAACATAGAGCTGAGGGAACATAGAGCTGAGGGAACACAGGAATGAGGGAACATAGAGCTGAGGGAACACAGGGCTGAGGGAACATAGGGTTGAGGGAACACAGAGCTGAGGGAACATACTGTAGGGCTGAGGGAACATAGAGCTGAGGGAACATAGAGCTGAGGGAACACAGGGCTGAGGGAACATAGAGCTGAGGGAACACAGGGCTGAGGGAACATAGGGTTGAGGGAACACAGAGCTGAGGGAACATACTGTAGGGCTGAGGGAACATAGAGCTGAGGGAACATACTGTAGGGCTGAGGGAAGATAGGGCTGAGGGAACATAGAGCTGAGGGAACATAGAGCTGAGGGAACATAGAGCTGAGGGAACATAGAGCTGTGGGAACATAGTCATGGTAGCCTATCTTTCCACAAGATAAAACCAATAATAGTTGTTATTCCCATTAAATGGCTTTCAATTATTATAGAATAGAATAAAAGAGAACCTATAATTCAGTTTTTATCTGAATTCAATGATCTAGTCATTGACAAAATGTTGATTGATGATGCATGCAAATATTATTATAGCCTACGATGAAATATTTAAAAAATAAATCTAAACTATAAAGAAATATGATGTGATGATGTCCAATGAAATCATGACCTTACAGGCGACATTCTTTAACTTAATTTGTGGTTGTGTGAGTTCACTGAGTTGGTGATCTTTCTTGGACATTAGTGGGTGTCAACATACTGTAGTCGACACACATTTCCATCAAGATGTCTTCATTCTCTGTAGACATTTCAGGTGTGAGCTGCTGCACCTCTGCTGTACGGTAGCACACACCCTCAGGCGTAGAATCACACATTGTAGTCTTCCCTGCCTCCCTCCCTCCCTCCCTCTTTCACACCTATTGTATTTTAACACCGAGTCAGTTCATTGCTTTGTGGGAGTGTGTCTTCATTAGCACTGCTAATGTACCTCTCAGCGTGTCCACTTCCACTAACTGTCAAGTGCTATGCCAAGATAATCACGCAACGCAAGGACAAGCCCCATAGATATCGCAGTGTACAGGGGAAGTAGGTCTAGAGACAGATGTCTGGCCCTTATTTTACTCTCAAGTCCCACCCACTACTTTGGCCCCTCATTCGCTGTGGCCAATTACAAGAGGAGCAGGCCCCAGTCTGAAGCCTGTCTTACTGCCTAACGTTGTATGGCAGTATAACTAACATGTAGCTAACATGTAACTAAAATGGAACTAACATGTAACTAAAACGGCTGCAGGGCAGTATATCTAACATGCCCCATCCAACCAGACTGCCAGGCTGCATGGCAGGGCAGTATATCTAACATGCCCCATCCAACCAGACTGCCAGGCTGCATGGCAGGGCAGTATATCTAACATGCCCCATCCAACCAGACTGCCAGGCTGCATGGCAGGGCAGTATATCTAACATGCCCCATCCAACCAGACTGCCAGGCTGCATGGCAGGGCAGTATATCTAACATGCCCCATCCAACCAGACTGCCAGGCTGCATGACAGGGCAGTATATCTAACATGCCCCATCCAACCAGACTGCCAGTCTGTATGGCAGGACAGTATATCTAACATGCCCCATCCAACCAGACTGCCAGGCTGCATGGCAGGGCAGTATATCTAACATGCCCCATCCAACCAGACTGCCAGGCTGCATGACAGGGCAGTATATCTAACATGCCCCATCCAACCAGACTGCCAGGCTGCATGGCAGGGCAGTATATCTAACATGCCCCATCCAACCAGACTGCCTGGCTGCATGGCAGGGCAGTATATCTAACATGCCCCATCCAACCAGACTGCCAGTCTGTATGGCAGGGCAGTATATCTAACATGCCCCATCCAACCAGACTGCCAGGCTGCATGGCAGGGCAGTATATCTAACATGCCCCATCCAACCAGACTG
The DNA here is from genome assembly GCF_018296145.1 of Oncorhynchus tshawytscha. Taxonomy (NCBI): domain Eukaryota; kingdom Metazoa; phylum Chordata; class Actinopteri; order Salmoniformes; family Salmonidae; genus Oncorhynchus; species Oncorhynchus tshawytscha. The sequence goes on from NC_056432.1 coordinate 5,343,328, forward strand.
CCAGGCTGCATGGCAGGGCAGTATATCTAACATGCCCCATCCAACCAGACTGCCTGGCTGCATGGCAGTATATCTAACATGCCCCGTCCAACCAGACTGCCAGGCTGCAGGGCAGGGCAGTATATCTAACATGCCCCATCCAACCAGACAGCCAGGCTGCATGGCAGGGCAGCATGGCAGGGCAGCATCACTGGCCCACAGTTATCATCTGCTGCAGTTCTAGTTGGACGATGCCAGGAGACATCTGCTGCAGCCTCGGCTCCATCCCCCCATATCCACACAGAGGATCATGTCAACCTATCCTAGACGATACATTAGGAGGTGGCCATTCGGTCTGTGTCATGAAGAGTAGAGGAGAGGAGAGGAGGGTAGTGGAGAGGAGTGGAGAGGAGGGTAGTGGAGAGGAGTGGAGAGGAGGGTAGTGGAGAGGAGTGGAGAGGAGAGGAGAGGAGGAGAGGAGTGGAGAGGAGGGTAGTGGAGAGGAGAGGAGGGTAGTGGAGAGGAGAGGAGAGGTGAGGAGGGTAGTGGAGAGGAGAGGAGGGTAGTGGAGATGAGAGGTGAGGTGAAGAGGGTAGTGGAGAGGGGACTTTTAGGAGGGTAGTGGAGAGGAGAGGAGGGTAGTGGAGAGGAGAGGTGAGGAGGGTAGTGGAGAGGAGAGGAGGGTAGTGGAGATGAGAGGTGAGGTGAAGAGGGTAGTGGAGAGGGGAGGAGGGTAGTGGAGAGGAGAGGAGGGTAGTGGAGAGGAGAGGTGAGGAGGGTAGTGGAGAGGATAGGAGTGGAGAGGAGGGTAGTGGAGAGGAGAGGAGGGTAGTGGAGAAGAGAAGTGAGGGTAGTGGAGATGAGAGGAGGTTAGTGGAGAGGAGAGGAGGGTAGTGGAGAGAAGGGTAGAAGAGAGGAGACGAGGGTAGTAGAGAGGAGAGGAGGGTGGTGGAGAGGAAAGGAGGGTAGTGGAGAGGAGAGGAGGGTAGTGGAGAGGAGAGGAGTGGAGTAGAGTTGAGTGGAGGAGAAGGGAGGAGAGGAGCGGAGGAGAGGCGAGAAGAGGAGATCAGGGTGGAGAGGAGAGGAGAGGTGAGGAGGGTAGTGGAGAGGAGAGGAGAGGTGAGGAAAGGAGGGTAGAGGAGTGGAGAGGAGGGTGGTGAGGGGAGGGTAGTGGAGAGGAGACGAAAGGAGGGTGGAGGAGTGGAGAGGAGGGTAGTTGAGAGGAGAGGAGGGTAGAGGAGAGGAGAGGAGGGTAGAAGAGAGGAGAGGAGTGTAGTAGAGAGGAGAGGAGGGTAGAAGAGAGGAGAGGAGGGTAGTGGAGAGGAGAGGAGGGTAGTGGAGAGGAGAGGAGGGTAGTAGAGAGGAGAGGAGGGTGGTGGAGAGGAAAAGAGGGTAGTGGAGAGGAGAGGAGGGTAGTGGAGAAGAGAGGAGGGTAGTGGCGTGGAGAGGAGGGTAGTGAAGAGGAGAGGAGAGGAGGGTAGTAGAAAGGAGAGGAGGGTAGAAGTGAGGAGAGAAGGGTAGTAGAGAGGAGAGGGGAGTAGTGGAGAGGAGAGGATGGTAGTGGCGTGGAGAGGAAGGTAGTGGAGAGGAGAGCAGTGGAGAGGAGAGGAGTGGAGAGGAGAGGAGGGTAGTGGAGAGGAGACGAAAGGAGGGTGGAGGAGTGGAGAGGAGGGTAGTGGAGAGGAGAGGAGGGTAGTAGATAGGAGAGCAGGGTAGAAGAGAGGAGAGGAGGGTTGTAGAGAGGAGAGGAGAGGAGTGGAGAGGAGAGCAGTGGAGAGGAGAGGAGTGGAGAGGAGAGGAGGGTAGTGGAGAGGAGAGGAGGGTAGATGAGAGGAGGGTAGTGGAGAGGAGGGTAGTGGAGAGGGGAGGAGGGTAGATGAGAGGAGGGTAGTGGAGAGGAGAGGAGGGTAGTAGATAGGAGAGCAGGGTAGCAGAGAGGAGAGGAGGGTTGTAGAGAGGAGAGGAGGGTAGTGGAGAAGAGAGGAGTGGAGAGGAGAGGAGGGTAGTAGATAGGAGAGCAGGGTAGAAGAGAGGAGAGCAGGGTAGAAGAGAGGAGAGGAGGGTTGTAGAGAGGAGAGGAGGGTAGTGGAGAGGAGAGGAGGGTAGTAGATAGGAGAGCAGGGTAGAAGAGAGGAGAGGAGGGTTGTAGAGAGGAGAGGAGGGTAGTGGAGAAGAGAGGAGGGTAGTGGAGGGTAGTGGAGAGGAGAGGAGGGTAGTGGAGAGGAGAGGAGGGTAGTAGAGAGGAGAGCAGGGTAGAAGAGAGGAGAGGAGGGTTGTAGAGAGGAGAGGAGGGTAGTAGAGAGGAGAGGAGGGTAGTAGAGAGGAGAGGAGGGTAGTAGAGAGGAGAGGAGGGTAGTAGAGAGGAGAGGAGGGTAGTAGAGAGGAGAGGAGGGTAGTGGAGAGGAGAGGAGGGTAGTAGAGAGGAGAGGAGGGTAGAAGAGAGGAGAGGAGGGTTGTAGAGAGGAGAGGAGGGTAGTGGAGAGGAGGGTAGTGGAGAGGAGGGTAGTGGAGAGGAGAGGAGGGTAGACGAGAGGAGTGGAGTGGAGAGGAGAGGAGGGTAGACGAGAGGAGTGGAGAGGAGGGTAGTGGAGAGGAGAGGAGGGCAGTGGCGTGGAGAGGAGGGTAGTGGAGAGGAGTGGAGGGTAGTAGAGAGGAGAGGAGGGTGGTGGAGTGGAGAGGAGAGGAGGGTAGTGGAGAGGAGAGGAGGGTAGTAGAGAGGAGAGGAGGGTAGTGTAGATGAGAGGAGGGTAGTAGAGAGGAGAGGGGAGTAGTGGAGAGGAGAGGAGGGTAATGGCGTGGAGAGGAGGGTAGTGGAGAGGAGAGGAGTGGAGAGGAGAGGAGTGGAGAGGAGAGGAGGGCAGTGGAGAGGAGAGCAGGGTAGAAGAGAGGAGAGGAGGGTTGTAGAGAGGAGAGGAGGGTAGTGGAGAAGAGAGGAGGGTAGTTTAGAGGAGAGGAGGGTAGTGGAGAAGAAAGGAGGGTAGTGGAGAGGAGAGGAGGGTAGTGGCGTGGAGAGGAGGGTAGTGGAGAGGAGTGGAGGGTAGTACAGAGGAGAGGAGGGTGGTGGAGTGGAGAGGAGAGGAGGGTAGTGGAGAGGAGGGTAGTAGAGAGGAGAGGAGGGTAGTGTAGATGAGAGGAGGGTAGTGGAGAGGAGATTAGAAGAGAGGAGGGTAGTGGATAGGAGAGGAGGGTAGTAGAGAGGAGTGGAGTCTAGTAGAGATAAGAGTAGGGTAGTGGGGAGGAGAGGAGAGGAGGGTAGTGGAGAGGAGAGGAAAGTAGTAGAGAGGAGGGTAGTAGAGAGGAGAAGAAGGAAGTGCAGAGGATAGTAGTAGAGATTAGAGGAGGGTAGTACATTATCTACTACATTATCACTTAAATAAGACATTCTGATAATTAAAATAATAAACAAGTTGATGAGTAAAATGGTAAGACATACTGATGAGTAAAATGATAAGACATACTGATGAGTAAAATAATAAGACATACTGATGAGTAAAATAATAAGACATACTGATGAGTAAAATAATAAGACATACTGATGAGTAAAATAATAAGACATACTGATGAGTAAAATAATAAGACATACTGATAATATAAGACATACTGATGAGTAAAATGGTAAGACATACTGATGAGTAAAATAATAAGACATACTGATGAGTAAAATAATAAGACATACTGATGAGTAAAATAATAAGACATACTGATGAGTAAAATAATAAGACATACTGATGAGTAAAATAATAAGACATACTGATGAGTAAAATAATAAGACATACTGATAATATAAGACATACTGATGAGTAAAATGGTAAGACATACTGATGAGTAAAATAATAAGACATACTGATGAGTAAAATAATAAGACATACTGATGAGTAAAATAATAAGACATACTGATGAGTAAAATAATAAGACATACTGATGAGTAAAATGGTAAGACATACTGATGAGTAAAATAATAAGACTTACTGATGAGTAAAATAATAAGACATACTGATGAGTAAAATGATAAGACATACTGATGAGTAAAATGGTAAGACATAATGGTAGTCTCTGCTGTATGTACCTATTGTTGAGTGCAGCTCTGCCTCTGCAGCCGTCTGATGTGGCGGGTCCTTCTTCTCTCTCTCTCCTTCTCTATCCACAGCAGTGGGATGTCTCGCTCTTTCGCTCTAACCCACTCTGCTTGCTTTTACAAAGAACGGTAGGGACAGGTATTTTCTCTCCTCACAGAGCTGGGATGAAGTGAGAGAGAGAGAGTGAGAGAGAGAGACGGAGTGAGAGAGAGAGAGAGAGTGAGAAAGAGAGTGAGAATGAGAGAGGAAGAAAGAGAGAGAGAGAGAGAGAGAAAGAGAGTGAGAATGAGAGAGATAGAAAGAGAGAGAGAGAGGGAGAGAGAGAGGGGAAGAAAGAGAGAGAGAGAGAGAGAGAGAAAGAAAGAGAGTGAGAGAGAATTAGAGAGATAGAAAGAGAGAGAGAGAGAGAGAGAGAGAGGAAGAAAGAGAGAGAGAGAGAGCGAGAGAGCGCAAAAAATGTCCTTTGTTTACTAGTTCCTGAAAAGAGTAACCAAGAAAATAGATTTTATTTTGACAAATATCCATGTTTTTTCAGAATAAATTCTTAGCTGAGAACACAATAGGTATGACTTTTGTACCATTTAAAAAAAAAATGTATTCATTTTTTACAAATTACAGAAAGAGTAGGCCTACATCACCCTGCAAACCAACATTCACAAAGAAAAAAAAAATATATATATCAAAATCATATTACCAAAATCTTTTCCTCAGTAGTTCACTATATTGTACAATAATCCAACACACATTTACCTTGGGTCATAAAACAACTATACAGAATAACATGTCTGACACTTTCTAGAAGTTTCATCCTTATAACAATATTAATTATTAATATTAAATTCATCCTTATAACAATATTAATTATTAATATTAAATTCATCCTCATAACAATATTAATTATTAATATTAAATTCATCCTTATAACAATATTAATTATTAATATTAAATTCATCCTTATAACAATATTAATTATTAATATTAAATTAGATGCTAATCTTTGAGCTTCCTCCTTTTACTTTACTCTTAAAAAAAAATAAGAAGTACATTTGTCTCTGAGTCTTTTAATTAATTCCCCCCCAAGTCTGAAAGAAAATAGATGTATTTTATATTATTATTATTATTATTTATTTTTATAAAAAATACAATAAGAGAAAGATGAGGTTGGAGGGTCTAGGGGGGTATTGTAACTGTTCCACAGCCTGTAGCAGGGGGGCTGCCATAACGGACGTTATCGGCACCCGGGGAGAAGTTGTTGGGACTTAACTGTCTCGCTCAAGGGCACAGAAGATATTTTTTTCAGCAACATGTAGGTGGGGGTAAAGTGACTATGATATAGATAATAAACAGTAGTACAGGTTAGTTGAGGTCATTTGTACATGTAGGTGGGGGTAAAGTGACTATGATATAGATAATAAACAGTAGTACAGGTTAGTTGAGGTCATTTGTACATGTAGGTAGGGGTAAAGTGACTAGGCATCAGGATAGATCATAATAATAATAACGATGCTAATAATAAAAATAAAAACTCTGGATTTAACTCTCGATTGTAGTAATATTATATTATATTATTATTATATTAGTGAGATTCTTCCCAGTTTCTAGTTGCATCAGCAACTGTGAATCAGGCTGCAGTTGTTCTAGCATCCTGTAGGTGTCACTCTGTCTCTACAGAGAATATCTAACAAACAACACCAGTCACATGCCGCAGTTGGATGTATTGACCACTAGGTGGCGCTTTTTACAGTTCTAACACGGTGACAAACCGGTCACCACACCACTGTCTTCTGGATGGACTAGAGTACTATAACGTGTCATTCTCAAAGCAAAGCAATGATCCACCCCCATTATCCCTCTTCTTTTTTTCTTTTTTTTAGAAATCCCAAACTGATTATTCTTTAAAAAAAAAAAATCTGTTTAAATAAAACCCCAGGATAGTCACGTTGAGATCCACATCTCTTTTGTCAAGTGTAGCCCTGATACAGTGATGTTTCTATCTCATATGATTCATTTAACAGCGAGTCCATTACAAAGCCATGATGATACGTGTTGTGATGAAGAGATTGACAGGACTGGGACCCTGGTCCACTGGATTGACTATGAAAAAATAGATAGATGGATTTCATCTTGTGAAGACACCCATATTTAAACAAAGCAGATTGGGATTTTATTACCCATTTGTCAGAGGTGGAATTACATATTGATATGTTTCAGTTGTAAACCTTCTGCAAAGTGGATTTTCTCATGGGTGAAAAAAAATCTACTTAGAGATGGGAATGCTGTTTTGAAAATCATTATTATATGCTATGCATTCCAGAACTAAAATAAGATCCTGCCCAATTTGATCAACGCAATGGCTGTTATATCGCCTGCCTGCCTGCCTGCCTGCCTGCCTGCCTGCCTGCCTGCCAGCCAGCCATATAAGGTGGGATGCGTGTTTGTTTTGGGATGAGATGATCGAAAGAGATGGGAGACTGGGAGTCACTGGTTTTTATCCAGTCATTCCAAACTGAGAAAAGTCATCTGACACCAGGGTTAGGTCATGTGTCCTGTCTGTCTCATGGAGAAAGAGAGGGAGATGGAGGGAGAGGGAGAGAGAGGTAGATGGAGGGAGAGAGAGATGGAGGGAGAGAGCGAGAGAGAGAGAGAGAGAGGGAGATGGAGATGGAGGGAGAGAGAGAGAGATGGAGAGAGAGAGAGAGAGGGAGAGGGAGAGGGGGGGGAGAGAGAGAGAGAGAGAAAGAGAGAGACAGAGAGAGAGAGAGAGAGAGAGAGAGAGAGAGACAGAGCGAAAGGAGGGAAATGGCCCAAAACCCTTCGCCCCGGGAATGCCTTGTCCCCCGAGCTAGCTGTCTGCGGGATTGCCACTAATTCCGACGCCTCACTCCTCACCTCTCCTCTCGCCACCCCACACGCCAACACATCGCTCAGCCCAGAGAGGACCCAGGGCATTGTCATCCTCGCCAGAGCCCTACCATTCTCCTGGTTCAACTAACAGGGGAGGGAAGAGGGAGGGAGGGATGAGAATAAGGCCCCTGGGCTCTTGGTCCACCTAAAAGAGGAGAGAAGAGAGAGGGAAGGAGGGAGGGAGGGAGGGAGGGAGGGAGCAAAGCAGTTTTAAGGGGAGACTCAAGGTCAATGTGGGAGCCATGGGTTGGGGTGGAAGAGCTCCGATTATTATTTATTTATTATCACCACCACCTTTGAGGCCCGTTAATCCCACCATTTTGCAGGCCTGTTAATCCCACCATTTTTGAGGCCTGTTAATCCCACCACCTTGAAGGGCTGTTAATCACACCACCTTGGAGAACTGTTAATCCCACCATTTTGGAGGCCTG
>NC_056432.1:5355717-5368217 GCF_018296145.1 Oncorhynchus tshawytscha
AACATCTCTCTGTCTCTCTCTCTCTCTATCTCTATCTCTCTATCTCTCTCTCTCTATCTCTCTCTCTCTCTCTATCTCTCTGTCTCTCTCTCTCTCTCTCTCTCTCTCTCTCTCTCTCTCTCTCTCTCTCTCTCTCTCTCTCTATCTCTATCTCTCTGTCTCTCTCTCTCTCTCTCTCTATCTTTCTATCAAATCACATTTTTACTGGTCACATAAACATATTTATCAGATGTTATTGCGGGTGTAGCGAAATGCTTGTGTTCCTGGCTCCATCAGTGCAGTAACATCTAACAATACACAACAATACACACAGATCTAAAAGAAAAACAATGGAATTTAGAAATATATAAATATTAGGACGATATGTCATAATACAGTATACACATATGTGATGACTAAAGCAGTATGTAAACATTTTTTAAGTGACCAGTGATGCCAAGTCTACAGGTGAAGTCGGACGTTTACACACACCTTAGCCAAATACATTTAAACTCAGTTTTTCACAATTCCTGACATTTAATCCTTGTAAAAATTCCCTGTTTTAGGTCAGTTAGGATCACCACTTTATTTTAAGAATGTGAAATGTCAGAATAATAGTAGAGAGAACGATTTATTTCAGCTTTTATTTCTTTCATCACAGTCCCAGTGGGTCAGAAGTTTACATACACTTAATTAGTATTTGGTAGCATTGCCTACAAATTGTTTAACTTGGGTCAAACGTTTCGGGTAGCCTTCCACAAGCTTCCCATAATAAATTGGGTGAATTTTGGCCCATTCCTCCTGACACAGTTGGTGTAACTGAGTCAGGTTTGTAGGCCTCGTTGTTTTGCACATGCTTTTTCAGTTCTGCCCACAGATTTTCTATAGGATTGAGGTCAGGGCTTTGTGATGGCCACTCCAATAACTTGACTTTGTTGTCCTTAAGACATTTTGCCACAACTTTGGAAGTATACTTGGGGTCGTTGTCCATTTGGAAGACCCATTTGCGACCAAGCTTTAACTTCCTGACTGATGTCTTGAGGTGTGGCTTCAATATATCCACATAATGTTCCTGCCTCATGATGCCATCGATTTTGTGAAGTTCACCAGTCCCTCCTGCACCAAAGCACCCCCACACTATGATGCTGCCACCCCCACAACATGATGCTGCCAACCCCACAACATGATGCCGCCACCCCCACAACATGATGCTGCCACCCCACAACATGATGCTGCCACCCCCACAACATGATGCTGCCACCCCCACAACATGATGCTGCCACCCCCACAACATGTTGCTGCCACCCCCACAACATGATGCTGCCACCCCCACAACATGATGCTGCCACCCCCACAACATGATGCTGCCACCCCCACAACATGATGCTGCCACCCCCCCCACAACATGATGCTGCCACCCCCACAACATGATGCTGCCACCCCCGTGCTTCACGCTTGGGATGATGTTCTTCGGCTTGCAAGCCAGACAAGGCCTCTACCGAACATTATCTACTCAAAATATTCAGGAATTCCATTTTTGTTTATTATCAGAAATAGAATTGTTGGAAATACAACAATATGAGTTTAATTTTAGATCATCTACCCAGGAAAGGGTTAACATTAGCTCATAGAATGATATGTGGCCTCAGAAACAAAGTTCACGAGACTGCTAAATTGCTAATCTTGGATAATATGAATATATTAGCCATTTCTGAGACTCACTTAGACAGCACCTTTGATGATTACAGCAGTATGAATAAAAGGATATCACATCTATAGAAAAGACAGGAATGTCTATGAGAGAGAGAGAGGTGTGTGTGAGAGAGAGGTGTGTGTGAGAGAGAGGTGTGTGTGTGAGAGAGGTGTGTGTGAGAGAGAGAGAAGGAGAGAGAGAGAGCTGTGTGAGAGAGGTGTGTGTGTGTAAGAGAGAGGTGTGTGTGAGAGAGTAGTGTGTGTGAGAGAGTAGTGTGTGTGAGAGAGAGGTGTGTGAGAGAGAGGGGTGTGAGAGAGAGAGGCATGTGAGACAGAGATGTGTGTGTGTGAGAGAGAGAGAGAGAGAGAGAGAGAGTGTGTGAGAGAGTGTGTGTGTGAGAGAGAGTGTGTGTGAGAGAGAGGTGTGTGTGTGTGTGTGTGTGTGTGTGTGTGTGTGAGAGAGCTGTGTGTGAGAGAGAGTGTGTGTGTGAGAGAGAGATGGGTGTGAGAGAGATGTGTGTGTGAGAGAGGAGGTGTGTGTGTGAGAGAGATGTGTGTGAGAGAGAGAGGTGTGTGAGAGAGAGTGTGTGTGAGAGAGAGGTGTGTGAGAGAGGTGTGTGAGAGAGTGTATGTGTGTGAGAGAGAGAGAGAGGTGTGTGAGAGAGGTGTGTGAGTGAGAGAGAGATGTGTGTGAGAGAGAGAGATGTGTGTGAGAGAGGTGTATGTGTGAGAGAGAGATGTGTGTGAGAGAGAGATGTGTGTGAGAGAGGTGTATGTGTGAGAGAGAGATGTGTGAGAGAGAGAGGTGTGTGAGAGAGAGATGTGTGTGTGAGAGAGATGTGTGTGAGAGAGAGATGTGTGTGAGAGACGTGTATGTGTGAGAGAGAGATGTGTGAGAGAGAGAGAGGTGTGTGAGAGAGAGATGTGTGTGAGAGAGGGGTGTATGTGTGAGAGAGAGATGTGTGTGAGAGAGAGATGTGTGAGAGAGAGATGTGTGAGAGAGAGATGTGTGTGAGAGATGTGTGTGAGAGAGGTGTATGTGTGTGAGAGAGATATGTCTATGGGGGTGGTGTTGCTGTAATACATTCAGGACCATATTCTTGTAAATCATCAGAGACGAATGAAGAAAAAGTGGAGTTGATATTTCACAACCGTCCAGCCGTCCGGTCAACACCTTAACACAACTGAAGGTGTGATGTATCAACATTAACTACCTACTTCTAAGTCACTGTGACTCCAAGAACAGAGGCGTCATGAATTGTGTTCCTTACGGCCAGATCCGTTGAGCTGGAATCGAGAGAGGTGTGTGAGAGAGAAAGAGGTGAAAGAGGTGTGTGAGAGAGAGAGGTATATGTGTGAGAGAGAAAGAGGTGTGTGAGAGAGAAAGAGGTGTGTGAGAGAGAAAGAGATGTGTGTGTGTTAGAGAGTGAGAGAGAGAGAGAGAGAGAGAGAGAGGTGTGTGAGAGAGGTGTGTGTGAGGGGTGTGTGTGTGAGAGAGAGAGAGGTGTGAGAGAGAGGTATGTGTGAGAGAGAAAGAGGTGTGTGTGAGAGAGAGGTGTGTGAGAGAGAGAGAGTGTGTGAGAGAGAAAGAGATGTGTGTGTGAGAGAGAGAGAGAGAGAGTGAGAGAGAGTGCGTGTGTGTGTGTGTGTGTGTGTGTGTGTGTGTGTGTGTGTGTGTGTGTGTGTGTGTGTGTGTGTGTGTGTGAGAGGTGTGTGTGAGTGAGAGAGATGTGTGTGTGTGAGAGAAAGAGGTGTGTGTGAGATAAGTGTGAGTGAGTGAGGTGTGAGAAAGAGAGAGAGGTGAGAGAGAGGTGTGTGTGAGAGAGAGGTGTGTGTGAGAGAGAGGTGTGTGTGAGAGAGGTGTGAGAGAGAGAGTGTGTGTGAGAGAGAGGTGTGTGTGAGAGAGAGAGGTGTGTGAGAGAGAGAGAGGTGTGTGAGAGAGAGAGAGGTGTGTGTGAGAGATGTGTGTGTGTGAAAGAGAGAGAGAGGTGTGTGTGAGAGAGAGAGAGGTGTGTGTGAAGAGAGAGAGGTGTGTGTGAAAGAGAGAGAGGTGTGTGTGAAAGAGAGAGAGGTGTGTGTGTGTGAGAGAGAGAGAGAGGTGTGTGAGAGAGATATGTGTGTGTGAAAGAGAGAGGTGTGTGTGAAAGAGAGAGGTGTGTGTGTCTGAACTCGTCCCCCCACCCCTTCTCCTTCTCCTTATCCCTCTTCTCCTTCTCCTTCTCCTTCTCCTTCTCCTTCTCCTTCTCCTTCTCCTTCTCCTTCTCCTTCTCCTTCTCCTTCTCCTCCTTCTCCTTCTCCTTCTCCTTCTCTTCTCCTTCTCCTTCTCCTGTCAGTAATGTGTTGCTAATCAGCTGTCAACATGGCAGTGATGAGGAGGTGATCATCTCGGCAGTTGAAGGTAATGGCTTTAAAAGTCACAGAGTCAATGTCAATGGGATCACTCGGATTCAATCACCCCCCAGTCCCCCGCCCATCTCAGCCCGCCACTGAAAGATGGCCCCCGCTGACATTACCACTCATTTTGAGCAGAAGCATCTGGGCCCTAGTAAATAACCATCAGTAGCCGGGTCCAGTCGACAGGTCATTAGCCCTGAGAAAAATAAATATCTCCCCTCTTCTCGACTCCCTCCTTCTCCCCCTTCTCATGAAGGCTGCAAGTCATTTACCACAAACTAGGAAATTTCACCCTAGATTAAGTATGATGGGCCAATATCAGTCAGTAATGGAGGGGTTTGGGGGGGGGGGGGTTGCTTTAAGAGTGGGATGTGTTGGTATAGACAGTGTTGTAAAGAATTTAAGTAAAATTACTTTAAAGTACTACTTAAGTAGTTTATTGGGGTATCTGTACTTTACTATTTATTTTTTTTGACAACTTTTACTTTTTCTTCACTACATTCCTAAAGAAAATAATGTACTTTTTACTCCATACATTTTCCCTGACACCCAAAAGTACTTGTTACATGTTGAATGTTTAGCAGGACAGGAACATTTTTTTAACTCAAGCATTTAAAGAGAAAATCCCTGGTCATCCCTACTGCCTCTGATCTGGAGGGCTCACTAAACAGAGAACATCCCTGGTCATCCCTACTGCCTCTGATCTGGAGGACTCACTAAACAGAGAACATCCCTGGTCATCCCTACTACCTGATCTGGAGGACTCTAAACAGAGAACATCCCTGGTCATCCCTACTGCTCTGATCTGGAGGAACAAACAGAGAACATCCCTGGTCATCCCTACTGTCTCTGATCTGGAGGACTCACTAAACAGAGAACATCCCTGGTCATCCCTACTGCCTCTGATCTGGAGGGCTCACTAAACAGAGAACATCCCTGGTCATCCCTACTGTCTCTGATCTGGAGGACTCACTAAACAGAGAACATCCCTGGTCATCCCTACTGCCTCTGATCTGGAGGGCTCACTAAACAGAGAACATCCCTGGTCATCCCTACTGCCTCTGATCTGGAGGACTCACTAAACAGAGAACATCCCTGGTCATCCCTACTGCCTCTGATCTGGAGGACTCACTAAACAGAGAACATCCCTGGTCATCCCTACTGCCTCTGATCTGGAGGACTCACTAAACAGAGAACCTTCCTGGTCATCCCTACTGCCTCTGATCTAGAGGGCTCACTAAACAGAGAACATCCCTGGTCATCCCTACTGCCTCTGATCTGGAGGACTCACGAAACAGAGAACATCCCTGGTCATCCCTACTGCCTCTGATCTGGAGGACTCACTAAACAGAGAACATCCCTGGTCATCCCTACTGCCTCTGATCTGGAGGACTCACTAAACAGAGAACATCCCTGGTCATCCCTACTGCCTCTGATCTGGAGGACACACTAAACAGAGAACATCCCTGGTCATCCCTACTGCCTCTGATCTGGAGGGCTCACTAAACAGAGAACATCCCTGGTCATCCCTACTGCCTCTGATCTGGAGGACTCACTAAACAGAGAACATCCCTGGTCATCCCTACTGCCTCTGATCTGGAGGACTCACTAAACAGAGAACATCCCTGGTCATCCCTACTGCCTCTGATCTGGCAGGGCTCACTAAACAGAGAACATCCCTGGTCATCCCTACTGCCTCTGATCTGGAGGACTCACTAAACAGAGAACATCCCTGGTCATCCCTACTGCCTCTGATCTGGAGGACTCACTAAACAGAGAACATCCCTGGTCATCCCTACTGCCTCTGATCTGGAGGACTCACTAAACAGAGAACATCCCTGGTCATCCCTACTGCCTCTGATCTGGAGGACTCACTAAACAGAGAACATCCCTGGTCATCCCTACTGCCTCTGATCTGGAGGGCTCACTAAACAGAGAACATCCCTGGTCATCCCTACTGCCTCTGATCTGGAGGACTCACTAAACAGAGAACATCCCTGGTCATCCCTACTGCCTCTGATCTGGAGGACTCACTAAACAGAGAACATCCCTGGTCATCCCTACTGCCTCTGATCTGGAGGACTCACTAAACACACATGCTTTGTTTGTAAATTGTGTCTGACTGTGCCCCTGGCTATCTGTACATTTAGAACAAGGCAATTGTGCTTTGCTTAATATAAGGGATTTGAAATGATTTGTACTTTTACCCCTGATACTTGAGCACATTTTTGCATTTACTTTTTTCAAAACTTTTTTTTTAAACCAAATACTTTTAGACTTTTACTCAAGTAGTATTTTACTGGGTGACTCTCACTTTTACTTGTCATTTTCTATTAAGGTATCTTTACTTTTACTCAAGTATGACAATTGAATACTTTTTCCACCTCTTGATGGGTGGTAGGGGGGGCTTTAAGAGGGGGATGTGTTGATATAAGGATTAACATCTCAGAGACCTCCCCCTTTAAACCAGCAAACACCCCCACCCACCACGAGGCCATCTTTCCTCTTCACTCCTGAGTACGTTTTTGTGTGTCAAATCAAATCAAATTAAATCAAATTAATAAAAATAAATTATTATTTTAACGGTGAAATGCTTAGTTACGGCCTGTGACAATTTTAAGGGCCTTCTTCTGACACCGCCTGGTATAGAAGTCCTGGATGGCAGGGAACTCATTGATGCACCGGGTCGTATTCACTACCCTCTGTAGTGAACCAAGGTGCCAAGTTGTTGCCATACCATGTGGTGATGCTCTCAATGGTGAAGCTGTAAAACATTTTCAGGATCTGAGGGCACATGCCAAATCTTTTCAGCCTCCTGAGGGGGGCTTCACGACTGCGTCGGTGTGTGTGAACCAAGTTTATTCCTTAGGAACTTCAAGCTCTCGACCCGTCTCCACTCTAGACCCATTGATGTGGAAGAGGGCGTGGCTCGGCCCTTCACTTCCTGCAGTCCACGATCAGCTCCTTTGTCTTACTGACATCGAGGGAGAGGTTATTGTCCTGGCACCAGACTGCCAGGTCACTGATCTCCTCTCAATAGGCAGTCTCATCGTCGTCAGCGAAGGTGTTGGAATCGTGCAAGGCCACCCAGTTGATTAGATGGCATTTAGCTTGTTTAGTTGGCTCGCATTAATGTGCAGCTCGTGGTTGGGTTTCCCTTTGTAATCCATGAAAGATTGCAAGCCCTGCCACATCCGACGAGCATCAGAGTAGTAGGATTTGATCTTAATCCTGTATTGACGCTTTGCCTATTTCATGATTTGTTTTGGAGGGGTAGTGGGATTTCTTATAAGAGTCCAGGTTAGTATCCTGCTTTTTGAAAGCGGCAGCTCTAGCCTTTTGCTCAGTGAGGATGTTGCCTGTGATCCATGGCTTCTGGTTGGGATATGTACGGTCACTGTGGGGATGACGTTGTCGATGCACTTATTGATGAAGCCGGTGACTGATGTGGTAAACTCCTCAAATGCCATCGGATGAATCCCGGAACATATTCCAGTCGTTGCTAGGGGAAACAGTCCTGTAGTTTAGCATCCGCTTCATTGGACCACTGGTACTTCCTGTTTGAGCGTATTGCTTGTAAGTAAGAATCAAGGGGAGGGTGAGTCTGTGAATAAAGGAGATCTAGAGTTCTGTTGCCTCTAGTGACATGCTGGTAAAAATGAGGTAATACAGATTTCAGTTTTCATGCATTTAAATCACCGGCCACTAAGAGCGCGGCCTCTGGATGAGCATTTTCTTGCTGGCTTTAATTTGGCCTTATGCTCGTTGGGTCTTAGTGCCAGCATTGGTTTGTGGTGGTAAAATAGACATCTATGAAAATATAGATTAAAAAAAACTCTCTTGGCAAATAGGATGGTCTGCAGCTTGAGGTAATCTAACTCACGCATGCAAAAAAACTCGAGACATCCTTTGACATTTCAGATCGCACACCTGTGATATAGAGACACGCACCTCCCCCTCTCTTAGTTTACCCGAGGCTACCGTCCCGATCGATCGATGCGTGGAAAAGCCAGCCGAGAAGTACATTATCCATGGCCTTTGTTCAGCCACGACTCAGAGAAACATAACTGATATAACAGTTCATAAAGGCTGATAGGATCGTAGCGGACAGAGCTCGTCCAGTTTGTTTTGTAGTGATTGGTATGTTCGATCAAACGAAACAACGGTGGTCTAGATGCTTGACTGACGTAGTCTAATCGTGATGCTCGACCGATGTAGTCTAATCGTGATGCTCGACCGACGTAGTCTAATCGTGATGCTCGACCGACGTAGTCTAATCGTGATGCTCGACCGACGTAATCTAATCGTGATGATCGACCGACGTAGTCTAATCGTGATGCTCGACCGACGTAGTCTAATCGTGATGCTCGACCGGCGTAGTCTAATCGTGATGCTCGACCGACGTAATCTAATCGTGATGCTCGACCGACGTAGTCTAATCGTGATGCTCGACCGACGTAGTCTAATCGTGATGCTCGACCGACGTAGTCTAATCGTGATGCTCGACCGACGTAGTCTAATCGTGATGCTCGACCGACATAGTCTAATCGTGATGCTCGACCGACATAGTCTAATCATGATGCCGCCTCGCTTGCCTCTCTTTCGCCGGTCGCTTCCTGTTTGGAGTCCCCGGGGGATCAGGGTCCAGTCCAGAGGTGCCGACTCGTTCAGTTAGAAACCTTCGTCATGTCTGTGTTTGTGTGACGAGGGGATTAACTGCTGGTTGATAGAGACCAAAGGACAGCTGTCCGCTACCAAACACATTTTGTTGTTGCTAAGTGAAAGGAGCGCTCTAATTGGCTAATTAAGGCTCCTTCCTGGTAACAGGGTTGCACCTTTTTCCCTTCCCTACAGATTAGGGCTGATTGTGGTTAAAGGCCAAAATACAGATTTACAGACGTTGGTTTATAGAGTTTGTCAACCCGGTTTGCAGTGGTGTGTCTTTTCAATCTCTAGACCAATCAACTGACAGAGGTGTTATAGCCTGGGTGCCAGTCTTTTTGTGTCAATACTAGCAGAAAAAGACTAGCACCCAGGCTAGAGGTATGAGACTTTGGACTTGTATAATATTTTGTATTAAACCTTGGTTTTATTGAACATCCAAACCTAATATGAAAGTAACACAGGATAGATCTACTGTCGTAGACCACTCATTAGGAGCACTATAACTCAATGTCATCACATTGGTAAAGTCAAATCTCATTTAAAGTTGGGTGCAGACAGACAGTCAATGCCACTATGCAAATGTCAATGCTAAAGTCAATGTCAATGTAACCTGTCTAATGTAAACCCCTTGCTGTACAAATGACCCTGGTGGCATCAATCTAATTAACATGTAACGACTAATGCAAACCCATTACAGATTCAAATATAACACAAACATTATTATATTAACCTCCAAATATAGGCTAATTCTATCAACATAATTAATTGAATCAATTTGAAAGTGAGTGTAATTATGAATAATTAATGTCAAAAAACGTTACTTAAATATTCATATTGGTTAATGTAATATATCTCTAATACATCTCTGATCATCAGTGGCTGTCTGGTTGTTAACAGAGTCATGTGCTCAGAGAGTCGAGACATTGAAGCTTCTGCAATGGGGATGCATTAACATGACACTACAACATTCTATAACAGTCATGTTAGAACCCCAATAACATGACACTACAACATTCTATAACAGTCATGTTAGAACCCCAATAACATCACACTACAACATTCTATAACAGTCATGTTAGAACCCCAATAACATCACACTACAACATTCTATAACAGTCATGTTAGAACCTCATTAACATGACACTACAACATTCTATAACAGTCATGTTAGAACCCCAATAACATCACACTACAACATTCTATAACAGTCATGTTAGAACCCCAATAACATCACACTACAACATTCTATAACAGTCATGTTAGAACCTCATTAACATGACACTACAACATTCTATAACAGTCATGTTAGAACCCCAATAACATGACACTACAACATTCTATAACAGTCATGTTAGAACCTCATTAACATGACACTACAACATTCTATAACAGCCATGTTAGAACCCCATTAACATGACACTACAACATTCTATAACAGTCATGTTAGAACCTCATTAACATGACACTACAACATTCTATAACAGTCATGTTAGAACCTAATTAACATGACACTACAACATTCTATAACAGTCATGTTAGAACCTCATTAACATGACACTACAACATTCTATAACAGTCATGTTAGAACCCCATTAACATGACACTACAACATTCTATAACAGTCATGTTAGAACCTCATTAACATGACACTACAACATTCTATAACAGCCATGTTAGAACCTCATTAACATGACACTACAACATTCTATAACAGTCATGTTAGAACCCCATTAACATGACACTACAACATTCTATAACAGTCATGTTAGAACCTCATTAACATGACACTACAACATTCTATAACAGCCATGTTAGAACCTCATTAAAATAACACTATAACAGCCATGTTAGAACCCGATTAACATGACACTGCAACATTCTATTACAGCCATGTTAGAACCCCATTAACATGACACTACAACATTCTATAACAGCCATGTTACAGCCCCATTAACATGACACTACAACATTCTATAACAGCCATGTTAGAACCTCATTAACATGACACTACAACATTCTATAACAGTCATGTTAGAACCACATTAACATGACACTACAACATTCTATAACAGTCATGTTAGAACCTCATTAACATGACACTACAACATTCTATAACAGCCATGTTAGAACCTAATTAACATGACACTACAACATTCTATAACAGCCATGTTAGAACCTCATTAAAATAACACTATAACAGCCATGTTAGAACCCGATTAACATGACACTGCAACATTCTATTACAGCCATGTTAGAACCCCATTAACATGACACTACAACATTCTATAACAGCCATGTTAGAACCTCATTAACATGACACTACAACATTCTATAACAGTCATGTTAGAACCACATTAACATGACACTACAACATTCTATAACAGTCATGTTAGAACCTCATTAACATGACACTACAACATTCTATAACAGCCATGTTAGAACCTAATTAACATGACACTACAACATTCTATAACAGCCATGTTAGAACCTCATTAGCATGACACTACAACATTTTATAACAGTCTTGTTAGAACCTCATTAACATGACACTACAACATTCTATAACAGCCATGTTAGAACCTCATTAACATGACACTACAACATTCTATAACAGCCATGTTAGAACCTAATTAACATGACACTACAACATTCTCTAACAACCATGTTAGAACCTCATTAACATGACACTACAACATTCTATATCAGCCATGTTAGAACCTCATTAACATGACACTACAACATTCTATAACAGTCATGTTAGAACCACATTAACATGACACTACAACATTCTATAACAGCCATGTTAGAACCTCATTAACATGACACTTCTATAACAGCCATGTTAGAACCCCATTAACATGACACTACAACAGCCATGTTAGAACCTCATTAACATGACACTACAACAGCCATGTTAGAACCTCATTAACATGACACTACAACATTCTATAACAGCCATGTTAGAACCTCATTAACATGACACTACAACATTCTATAACAGCCATGTTAGAACCTCATTAACATGACACTACAACATGCTGTAACAGTCATGTTAGAACCTCATTAACATAACACTATAACAGCCATGTTAGAACCCGATTAACATGACACTGCAACATTCTATAACAGCCATGTTAGAACCTCATTAACATGACACTACAAAATTCTATAACAGCCATGTTAGAGCCTCATTAACATGACACTACAACATTCTATAACAGCCATGTTAGAACCTCATTAACATGACATTTCAACATTCTATAACAGTCATGTTAGAACCTCATTAACATGACACTACAACATTCTATAACAGCCATGTTAGAACCTCATTAACATGACACTACAACATTCTATAACAGTCATGTTAGAACCTCATTAACATGACACTACAATATTCTATAACAGTCATGTTAGAACCTCATTAACATGACACTACAACAGCCATGTTAGAACCTCATTAACATGACACTACAACAGCCATGTTAGAACCTCATTAACATGACACTACAACATTCTATAACAGTCATGTTAGAACCTCATTAACATGACACTACAACATTCTATAACAGTCATGTTAGAGCCTCATTAACATAACACTACAACATTCTATAACAGTCATGTTAGAGCCTCATTAACATGACACTACAACATTCTATAACAGTCATGTTAGAGCCTCATTAACATGACACTACAACATTCTATAACAGCCATGTTAGAACCTCATTAACATGACACTACAACATTCTATAACAGTCATGTTAGAACCTCAT
>NC_056432.1:5373217-5385717 GCF_018296145.1 Oncorhynchus tshawytscha
ACATTAGTCTGACTAACCTAGATACCCCTAACATTAGTCTGACTAACCTAGATACCCCCAACATTAGTCTGACAAACCTAGATACCCCCAACATTAGTCTGACTAACCTAGATACCCCTAACATTAGTCTGACTAACCTAGATACACCTAACATTAGTCTGACTAACCTAGATACCCCTAACATTAGTCTGACTAACCTAGATACCCCCAACATTAGTCTGACTAACCTAGATACACCTAACATTAGTCTGACTAACCTAGATACCCCCAACGTTAGTCTGACTAAGCTAGATACCCCAACATTAGTCTGACTAACCTAGATACATCTAACATTAGTCTGACTAACCTAGATACACCTAACATTAGTCTGACTAACCTAGATACACCTAACATTAGTCTGACTAACCTAGATACCCCAACGTTAGTCTGACTAACCTAGATACCCCCAACGTTAGTCTGACTAACCTAGATACCCCCAACATTAGTCTGACTAACCTAGATACACCTAACATTAGTCTGACTAACCTAGATACCCCCAACGTTAGTCTGACTAACCTAGATACCCCCAACATTAGTCTGACTAACCTAGATACCCCTAACATTAGTCTGACTAACCTAGATACCCCCAACGTTAGTCTGACTAACCTAGATACCCCTAACATTAGTCTGACTAACCTAGATACCCCCAACATTAGTCTGACTAACCTAGATACCCCCAACGTTAGTCTGACTAACCTAGATACCCCTAACATTAGTCTGACTAAACTAGATACCCCCAACATTAGTCTGACTAACCTAGATACCCCCAACATTAGTCTGACTAACCTAGATACCCCTAACATTAGTCTGACTAACCTAGATACCCCCAATGTTAGTCTGACTAACCTAGATACCCCTAACATTAGTCTGACTAACCTAGATACCCCCAACATTAGTCTGACTAACCTAGATACCCCCAACATTAGTCTGACTAACCTAGATACCCCTAACATTAGTCTGACTAACCTAGATACCCCTAACATTAGTCTGACTAACCTAGATACCCCCAACATTAGTCTGACTAACCTAGATACCCCCAACATTAGTCTGACTAACCTAGATACCCCTAACATTAGTCTGACTAACCTAGATACCCCCAACATTAGTCTGACTAACCTAGATACCCCCAACATTAGTCTGATTAACCTAGATACCCTAACATTAGTCTGACTAACCTAGATACCCCTAACATTAGTCTGACTAACCTAGATACCCCTAACATTAGTCTGACTAACCTAGATACCCCTAACATTAGTCTGACTAACCTAGATACCCCCAACATTAGTCTGACTAACCTAGATACCCCCAACATTAGTCTGACTAACCTAGATACCCCTAACATTAGTCTGACTAACCTAGATACCCCCAACATTAGTCTGACTAACCTAGATACCCCTAACATTAGTCTGACTAACCTAGATACCCCCCTAACATTAGTCTGACTAACCTAGATACCCCTAACATTAGTCTGACTAACCTAGATACCCCTAACATTAGTCTGACTAACCTAGATACCCCTAACATTAGTCTGACTAACCTAGATACCCCTAACATTAGTCTGACTAACCTAGATACCCCTAACATTAGTCTGACTAACCTAGATACCCCTAACATTAGTCTGACTAACCTAGATACCCCCAACATTAGTCTGACTAACCTAGATACCCCCAACATTAGTCTGACTAACCTAGATACCCCTAACATTAGTCTGACTAACCTAGATACCCCTAACATTAGTCTGACTAACCTAGATACCCCTAACATTAGTCTGACTAACCTAGATACCCCTAACATTAGTCTGACTAACCTAGATACCCCTAACATTAGTCTGACTAACCTAGATACCCCCAACATTAGTCTGACTAACCTAGATACATCTAACATTAGTCTGACTAACCTAGATACACCTAACATTAGTCTGACTAACCTAGATACCCTAACATTAGTCTGACTAACCTAGATAGCCCCAACGTTAGTCTGACTAACCTAGATACCCCCAACATTAGTCTGACTAACCTAGATACCCCCAACATTAGTCTGACTAACCTAGATACCCCTAACATTAGTCTGACTAACCTAGATACCCCCAACATTAGTCTGACTAACCTAGATACCCCCAACATTAGTCTGACTAACCTAGATACCCCCAACATTAGTCTGACTAACCTAGATACCCCCAACATTAGTCTGACTAACCTAGATACCCCTAACATTAGTCTGACTAACCTAGATACCCCCAACATTAGTCTGACTAACCTAGATACCCCCAACATTAGTCTGACTAACCTAGATACCCCTAACATTAGTCTGACTAACTAGATACCCCCAATGTTAGTCTGACTAACCTAGATACCCCAACGTTAGTCTGACTAACCTAGATACCCCTAACATTAGTCTGACTAACCTAGATACCCCCAATGTTAGTCTGACTAACCTAGATACCCCTAACATTAGTCTGACTAACCTAGATACCCCCAACATTAGTCTGACTAACCTAGATACCCCCAACATTAGTCTGACTAACCTAGATACCCCTAACATTAGTCTGACTAACCTAGATACCCCTAACATTAGTCTGACTAACCTAGATACCCCCAACATTAGTCTGACTAACCTAGATACCCCAACATTAGTCTGACTAACCTAGATACCCCTAACATTAGTCTGACTAACCTAGATACCCCCAACATTAGTCTGACTAACCTAGATACCCCCAACATTAGTCTGACTAACCTAGATACCCCTAATATTAGTCTGACTAACCTAGATACCCCTAACATTAGTCTGACTAACCTAGATACCCCTAACATTAGTCTGACTAACCTAGATACCCCTAACATTAGTCTGACTAACCTAGATACCCCCAACATTAGTCTGACTAACCTAGATACCCCCAACATTAGTCTGACTAACCTAGATACCCTAACATTAGTCTGACTAACCTAGATACCCCCAACATTAGTCTGACTAACCTAGATACCCCTAACATTAGTCTGACTAACCTAGATACCCCCAACATTAGTCTGACTAACCTAGATACCCCCAACATTAGTCTGACTAACCTAGATACACCTAACATTAGTCTGACTAACCTAGATACCCCTAACATTAGTCTGACTAACCTAGATACCCCCAACATTAGTCTGACTAACCTAGATACCCCTAACATTAGTCTGACTAACCTAGATACCCCCAACATTAGTCTGACTAACCTAGATACACCTAACATTAGTCTGACTAACCTAGATACCCCCAACATTAGTCTGACTAACCTAGATACCCCCAACATTAGTCTGACTAACCTAGATACCCCTAATATTAGTCTGACTAACCTAGATACCCCCAACATTAGTCTGACTAACCTAGATACCCTAACATTAGTCTGACTAACCTAGATACCCCTAACATTAGTCTGACTAACCTAGATACCCCCAACATTAGTCTGACTAACCTAGATACCCCCAACATTAGTCTGACTAACCTAGATACCCCAACATTAGTCTGACTAACCTAGATAACCCTAACATTAGTCTGACTAACCTAGATACCCCTAATATTAGTCTGACTAACCTAGATACCCCTAATATTAGTCTGACTAACCTAGATACCCCTAACATTAGTCTGACTAACCTAGATACCCCTAACATTAGTCTGACTAACCTAGATACCCCTAACATTAGTCTGACTAACCTATTCAAATTAGCTGTGAATCATGGGTAAGTAAGACACCTTTCAGAAAAAACATGTCCGCCGATTTATGAGATTGTAATTTAGGAGCTCCTGAATGACTCACTTGGATGTTGGCTGTCTTCTTAAGGATGATTTCAGTGGAGGCCTGGACCCAACTGAGACACAGACAAGGAGAGGACCGGCCATAGGGCATTTCGGGCAAATGCCAGATGGGCTTGTACAATGTTAACCCAACGGGCCTGTCTGAATGTGTGTTTTTTTTGTTGCTTGTTGCAAATTTTAAAAAATTATTTGTCTAATATTGGGGCGCCTGGGAAGAAATACCCGGGATGATTTCTGGTCCCAGTCTGAGCCCGACACAGACTGATATGGGCCATTATCTCCTGCAGCTAATTACACTGGTGACTAAGTAATGATTCTCTTCCAAACCAGGTGGGAATGCTCTGTTCTAGAACAACAGATAAATAGACTACATTCTGATGGGAATGCTCTGTTCTAGAACAACAGATAAATAGACTACATTCTGATGGGAATGCTCTGTTCTAGAACAACAGATAAATAGACTACATTCTGATGGGAATGCTCTGTTCTAGAACAACAGACAAATAGACTACATTCTGATGGGAACGATCTGTTCTAGAACAACAGATAAATAGACTACATTCTGATGGGAATGCTCTGTTCTAGAACAACAGACATATAGACTACATTCAGATGGGAATGCTCTGTTCTAGAACAACAGATAAATAGACTACATTCTGATGGGAATGCTCTGTTCTAGAACAACAGATAAATAGACTACATTCTGATGGGAATGCTCTGTTCTAGAACAACAGACAAATAGACTACATTCTGATGGGAACGATCTGTTCTAGAACAACAGACATATAGACTACATTCAGATGGGAATGATCTGTTCTAGAACAACAGACATATAGACTACATTCAGATGGGAATGCTCTGTTCTAGAACAACAGATAAATAGACTACATTCAGATGGGAATGCTCTGTTCTAGAACAACAGACATATAGACTACATTCAGATGGGAATGCTCTGTTCTAGAACAACAGATAAATAGACTACATTCTGATGGGAATGCTCTGTTCTAGAACAACAGACATATAGACTACATTGAGATGGGAATGATCTGTTCTAGAACAACAGATAAATAGACTACATTCTGATGGGAATGCTCTGTTCTAGAACAACAGATAAATAGACTACATTCTGATGGGAATGCTCTGTTCTAGAACAACAGATAAATAGACTACATTCTGATGGGAATGCTCTGTTCTAGAACAACAGACATATAGACTACATTCAGATGGGAATGATCTGTTCTAGAACAACAGATAAATAGACTACATTCAGATGGGAATGCTCTGTTCTAGAACAACAGACATATAGACTACATTCAGATGGGAATGATCTGTTCTAGAACAACAGATAAATAGACTACATTCAGATGGGAATGCTCTGTTCTAGAACAACAGACATATAGACTACATTCAGATGGGAATGCTCTGTTCTAGAACAACAGATAAATAGACTACATTCAGATGGGAATGATCTGTTCTAGAACAACAGATAAATAGACTACATTCAGATGGGAATGCTCTGTTCTAGAACAACAGATAAATAGACTACATTCAGATGGGAATGCTCTGTTCTAGAACAACAGATAAATAGACTACATTCAGATGGGAATGCTCTGTTCTAGAACAACAGACATATAGACTACATTCAGATGGGAATGATCTGTTCTAGAACAACAGATAAATAGACTACATTCAGATGGGAATGCTCTGTTCTAGAACAACAGACATATAGACTACATTCAGATGGGAACGATCTGTTCTAGAACAACAGATAAATAGACTACATTCAGATGGGAATGCTCTGTTCTAGAACAACAGATAAATACCTTCTGATTCCATCCTAATTAACTATTTGGTCATTCGTTATACTTACACTATACAACATCCTCCAGGGTTATTCACTATGGTTATACTCGGCTCTGGGTAGTATTTTCTATCTACTCTGATGAGTTTCAGAGAGTACTCCCTGATGAAGGCCATGCAGACAAAACCCAGTTTTTAATCTTTGTTTCCATTGAACATGCCATACTAATAAAGGCATTTTAATTAATCATATGAAGAGGGGTCCTTGGTCCTCCTTTCTTTTTGATGACCAGGTCACCCCTTTTACCAAAGAGCCCCTTCTGACTACCAGCACATACTGTTGTGGACCTTAGTAGCTTCTGACTACCAAAACATAATTTAGTAGTTTCTGACTACCAACACATACTGTTGTGGACTTTAGTAGCTTCTGACTACCAAAACATACTATCGGGGACCTTAGTAGCTTCTGACTACCAACACATACTGTTGTGGACTTTAGTAGCTTCTGACTACCAACACATACTGTTGTGGACCTTAGTAGCTTCTGTCTACCAAAACATACTATCGTGGACCTTAGCACCTTCTGTCTACCAAAACATACTATCGTGGACCTTAGTAGCTTCTGTCTACCAAAACATACTATCGTGGACCTTAGTAGCTTCTGTCTACCAAAACATACTATCGTGGACCTTAGTAGCTTCTGTCTACCAAAACATACTGTTGTGGACCTTAGCAGCACTTCCCTTTCTTCTCTACAAGGTAAGAAGTGTTGTTGGAGGTATGATGTCATACTGGTGTCGTGTGTGTGGAAGCCTGGCCCGGTCTGATCCAGTGATCCATGCCAGCCCCATTGCTGGCACACACACCTGGACACAGTACCTGTTCCTGTCAATGGAGATGATGACCCTGTGTGTGTGTGTGTTTCGAGATGACAGGCCTCTCTGTCGAAGAGCTGTTGTACGGAGGACCCCCATGGTTGTAGGTGTACGTGGAGGTGTAGGTGTAGAGAGAGGAGGAGAGGAGGATGAAGGGACAGTGAGAGGGATGGATGAGGAGGGGGAGAGAGAGAGTTTGCGTCAGTGCCGCCTTCTCCCCATTTCAAACATCCCTTGGAGAAAGGCCTGCTGCAAACCAGAAAGTGTATTATACCTAATGATGCCTCGCCATTAGTTGCTGAGTGCAGACAAGACAGGAAGAGGAGCGAAGAGGGAGGGGAGGGGGAAATGGGGGAGGGAGAGATGGATAGAGGGGAGGGAGAGATAGAAGGGAGGGAGAGAGAAAGGGGAGAGGGAGAGAGAGATATGGCTGGGGCCTAGGTAAGAGTTTTGGGGGAGGGGGGAGAGAGATATATGGCTGGGAACCAGTCGAGAGCTTTGAGGGAGGGAGGGTCTTAAAGAAAGGGAAGAGAGAAAAGAGAGCGATAGGGCTTGTGAACTCAGTTGTGAAACCTTGCGATACCAGGATCCAGGATCCTTCACCAGGATCCTCCACCAGGATCCTTCACCAGGATCCTCCACCAGGATCCTCCACCAGGATCCTTCACCAGGATCCTCCACCAGGATCCTTCACCAGGATCCTTCACCAGGATCCTCCACCAGGATCCTCCACCAGGATCCTTCACCAGGATCCTCCACCAGAATCCTTCACCAGGATCCTTCACCAGGATCCTTCACCAGGATCCTTCACCAGGATCCTCCACCAGGATCCACCACCAGGATCATTCACCAGGATCCTTCACCAGGATCCTCCACCAGGATCCTTCACCAGGATCCTCCACCAGAATCCTTCACCAGGATCCTTCACCAGGATCCTCCACCAGGATCCTCCACCACGATCCTCCACCAGACTCCTTCACCAGGATCCTTCACCAGGATCTTCAACCAGGGCATAATAGTCTTTGGAGGAGCTCCTTTCCAACAGTCCACAGCATCTTCTCACTGTTAGCTGGGATCTCATTGGGGTCACTCTTAAACATGCTTGCAGTACCTGGTCACCCCCTCAGGCTCTTCTGCAGACAGCAGACAGCGAAAGCATTCTGTCACCCCTTCCTGGCAGCTGCCCCAAAGGTGACGTTGAACCCAGTGACACCCTGGGAGTCTCATTGGAACAGCTTCTTCTTCTTCTTCCTCTTCATCTTCTCTTTTCAGCATTGAGCTATAACGTTCATCCCAAGGATTCTTTGGTCAGCCCCCAGACAGTCATCCTTGATAATCACAACCCCCTTGCCTGTAACTCCTCCCACAACAACAACAACAATAACAACAAATCCAGGACTGCGTAGCCAACATACAGGATGTGTAGGGTCATTGGCTGCCTTCAACATGAGTCAGCTGAGGTCTGAAGAAATCCTGCATGGGGATGATGACCAAGCCACTTATGAAAAAAATTTTTTTTTACTGAACAATCATTATTTGGGACCTCGTATCCAAAACACATGGTATTCTTTATTCCGTTTACCTCCACTACTATATGAGGGTATTCTCTCACAACAGCAAACTTCTCAGGGCTTTCCTCCTGCCTGGTGCCTACAGCCCCGAGCGCTCCGCCCTACAGTAGCCGGGGGATTCCTGTTTCATCTTTCTGTGGGGAAGCAGAAGTATTGGATGTGGCCAGGCTGTCAACACCCCCAAACAGATGGGTCTGCCCTGCCGGTCCCACTGGAATTGGGCTCTCCTCATATTAGAGAAAGGAACATATTGCCCCGCCTGCTACATACCCTCTTGGCTCCTCCCTCGGCCGGGCAGCTGAATGAGTCATCTGACTTCTCTCACTAGGATCTCTGCCAGGCTGCTCAGCTGCTTCTTCATCTCCTGCCTTAAGCTCGGCACGAATGTTCTCCTTCCAAGTCTGCAGTAGTAGCGCCACCTGTAGGGGGAACAACAGTACGGCAACCCTGGCAGTCCTTTCCCTCCATCTCTCCTGCCAGCGACTCGGCGCATTCTGCCTCCTGTGCTCCTGAAGGACTAGATCTTTCTGGCCTCTGTGCTCCTGAAGGACTAGATCTTTCTGGCCTCTGTGCTCCTGAAGGACTAGAGCTTTCTGCTCCCTGTGCTCCTGAAGGACTAGATCTTTCTGCCTCCTGTGCTCCTGAAGGACTAAATCTTTCTGGCCTCTGTGCTCCTGAAGGACTAGAGCTTTCTGCTCCCTGTGCTCCTGAAGGACTAGAGCTTTCTGCCTCCTGTGCTCCTGAAGGACTAGAGCTTTCTGCTCCCTGTGCTCCTGAAGGACTAGAGCTTTCTGCCCCACATCTTAGACAAATGTAAACCGTTGTTTCATCTTGGACAAATGTAAACAGATGTTTCAGAGTAATATCTTTCCTTTGTTTGCTTCAACCCACATGGATTCAATGCTTTGCTCTTCTTCCGATTTTATTAGTCCTCAACGAGTGATTCACACCAAGTAGTCCCTTCTCCACAGCGTGTGTGTGTGTGTGTGTGTGTGTGCGTGTGCGCGCGTGTGTGTGTGTGTGCGTGTGCGCGTGTGCGTGTGTGTGTGCGTGAGTGTGTATGTGTGTGTGTGTCTGGAGTAGATCTACAGGCTAATGACTCCTCTCCTTAAAACAGGAAGGGAGGAAGCACCCCATCAATAACAGGCTTAGCAGCCATACTGCAGAGCTCAGTCTAACAGCGTGTAGGGAGTAAGGAACAGGGATGTGTGTGTGTGTGTGTGTGTGTGTGTGTGGTGGGGGGTGGTAGGAACATCATGCCGCACAAAAAATGCACAAACTAACACATACAGAGTCTTGGGAAAGTATTCAGACCCCTTGACTTTTCCCACATTTTGTTACGTTGCCTTATTCTAAAATTGATGCAATTAACAAAATGCCTCAGCAATCTACACACATTAACCCATAATGACAAAGCGAAAACAGGTTTTGAGATTTTTTTGTTTAGCAAATGTACATATATAAAAATATATATATATATATATATTTACATAAGTATTCAGAGCTTTTGCTATGAGACTCAAAATTAAGGTGCATCCTGTTTCCATTTATCATCCTTGAGATGTTTCTACAACTTGATTGGAGTCCACCTGTGTTCATTTTTATTGGTTGGACATGATTTGGAAAGACACACATCTGTCTATATAAGGTCTCACAGTTGACAGGGAGGGCAAAAACCAAGCCATGAGGTCCAAGGAATTATCTGTAGAGCTCCGAGACAGGATTGTGTCGAGGCTCAGATCTGGGTTCCAAAACATTTCTGGGTTCCAAGAACACTGTGGCCTCCATCATTCTTGAATGGAAGAAGTTTGGAACCACCAAGACTCTTCCTAGAGCCGGCCGCCCGGCCAAATTGAGCAATCGGGGGAGCAAGGCCTTGGTCAGGGAGGTGACCAACAACCAGATGGTCACTCTGACAGAGCTCTAGAGTTTCTCTGTGGAGATGGGAGAACCTTCCAGAAGGACAACCATCTCTGCAACACTCCATTAATCAGACCTCAGTAAAAGGCACATGACAGCCTGCTTGGAGTTTGCCAAAAGGCACCTAAAGACTCTCAGACCATGAGAAACAAGATTCTCTAGTCTGATGAAACCAAGATTGAACTGTTTGGTCTGAATGCCAAGCATCACTTCTGGAGGAAACCTGGCACCATTCCTACAGTGAAGCTTGGTGGTGGCAGCATCATGATGTGGGAATATTTTTTAGTGGCAGGGACTGGGAGACTAGTCAGGATTGAGGCAAAGCTGAATGGAGCAGAGTACAGAGAGATCCTTGATCAAAACCTGCTCCAGAGTGCTCAGGACATCAGATTGGGGTGAACGTTCAGCTTCCAACAGGACAACGACATTAAGCACACAGCCAAAACAACGCAGGAGTGGCTTCGGGACAAGTCTCTGAAAGTCCTTGAGTGGCCCGGCTACAGCCAGGACTTGAACCTGATCGAACATCTCTGGAGAGACCTGAAAATAGCTGTGCAGCGACACTCCCCATCCAACCTGACAGAGCTTGAGAGGCTCTGCAGAGAAGACTGGGAGAATACAGGCATGTCAAGCTTGTAGCGTCATACCCAAGAAGACTCAGGGCTGTAATCGCTGCCAAAGGTGCATCAACAAATGACTGAATAAAGGGTCTGAATACTGATGTAAATGTGATGATTACGCCTTTTTGTTGTTGTAATGAATTAGCATCTAAATACCTGTTGTTGCTTTGTCATTATGGGATATTATGTGTAGATTGATGAGGGGGGAAAAAACGATTGAATCAATTTGAGAATGATGCTTTAACTTAACAAAAAGTCAAGGGGTTTAAATACTTTCTGAAGTCTCTGTATGTGTGGGCAAAAACAAACGATGACAAGGTATGATTTACATCCATGATTATTTCATAATAAAGAAAAACTAAATGGCAATATATATTTTATTGCTTGTGATAATCATATTCTAACCTTGCCTGTGTTCTAGAATGTAGTGGGGTTCTAACCTTGCCTGTGTTCTAGAATGTAGTGGGGTTCTAACCTTGCCTGTGTTCTAGAATGTAGTGGGGTTCTAACCTTGCCCGTGTTCTAGAATGTAGTGGGGCTCTAACCTTGCATGTGTTCTATAATGTAGTGAGGTTCTAACCTTGCCCGTGTTCTAGAATGTAGTGGGGTTCTAACCTTGCCCGTGTTCTAGAATGTAGTGGGGCTCTAACCTTGCATGTGTTCTATAATGTAGTGAGGTTCTAACCTTGCCCGTGTTCTATAATGTAGTGGGGTTCTAACCTTGCCTGTGTTCTATAATGTAGTGAGGTTCTAACCTTGCCCGTGTTCTAGAATGTAGTGGGGTTCTAACCTTGCCTGTGTTCTATAATGTAGTGGGGTTCTAACCTTGCCCGTGTTCTAGAATGTAGTGGGGCTCTAACCTTGCCTGTGTTCTAGAATGTAGTGGGGCTCTAACCTTGCCTGTGTTCTAGAATGTAGTGGGTTTCTAACCTTGCCTGTGTTCTAGAATGTAGTGGGGTTCTAACCTTGCCTGTGTTCTAGAATGTAGTGGGGTTTTAACCTTGCCTGTGTTCTAGAATGTAGTGGGGTTCTAACCCTGCCTGTGTTCTAGAATGTAGTGGGGCTCTAACCTTGCCTGTGTTCTAGAATGTAGTGGGACTCTAACCTTGCCCGTGTTCTAGAATGTAGTGGGGTTCTAACCTTGCCTGTGTTCTATAATGTAGTGGGGCTCTAACCTTGCCTGTGTTCTAGAATGTAGTGGGGCTCTAACCTTGCCCGTGTTCTATAATGTAGTGGGGTTCTAACCTTGCCTGTGTTCTATAATGTAGTGAGGTTCTAACCTTGCCTGTGTTCTATAATGTAGTGGGGTTCTAACCTTGCCTGTGTTCTATAATGTAGTGGGGTTCTAAACTTGCATGTGTTCTAGAATGTAGTGGGGTTCTAACCTTGCCTGTGTTCTAGAATGTAGTGGGGCTCTAACCTTGCCTGTGTTCTAGAATGTAGTGGGGTTCTAACCTTGCCTGTGTTCTATAATGTAGTGGGGTTCTAACCTTGCCTGTGTTCTATAATGTAGTGGGGTTCTAACCTTGCCTGTGTTCTATAATGTAGTGAGGTTCTAACCTTGCATGTGTTCTATAATGTAGTGGGGTTCTAACCTTGCCTGTGTTCTATAATGTAGTGAGGTTCTAACCTTGCCTGTGTTCTATAATGTAGTGGGGTTCTAACCTTGCCTGTGTTCTATAATGTAGTGGGGTTCTAACCTTGCATGTGTTCTAGAATGTAGTGGGGTTCTAACCTTGCCTGTGTTCTATAATGTAGTGGGGTTCTAACCTTGCATGTGATAATCATATTTCAAACATGATATTGACATTTTAAGTTTGGTACAACAATAGCAAAGGTAATTTTCCCAAAACTTAAAAATGTTTTTTTCTTCTTTTCATTAT